>NC_064761.1:24331026-24633718 GCF_011397635.1 Epinephelus fuscoguttatus | reverse complement strand
TGAAGATGAATACTATACCGCAAAGACAGAGGAAAATATGTGACCTCACCAGTCCCTTTAGAGGTCAATAATCTTTTAGAATAATTGCCTGAAATTTTAATTGAAGCAAAATCTTACTTAAGCATTCATCATTGTGGACAGACATTCCTCCCTTCAATTTTGCATTCCGATTAATTCCACTAATTTAAAAGTAACTGCTTTGTGCCAGTATAAAGGAACACAATTATAAGTTTTAAATACATATAGCTTATTTCCATAAAACATTACTGTTCTAAATACAGAGGCTGCTCACCAAGGCATAAAAAACGGCCAAATTTATGCCGGCTATTGCTGTAGATGCTTATTACCGAGTCAACAACAATCTTTGAAGGTCTTTCAATTTGTCAAAACTTCCACATATGACTAAACAACTTGTTCTTGAGGGATGATTACTTTTTTAGCCGTGTGTTTGCAGCCACACGCCTCAGGAAGCACAGGCTTTTGCAAATGTGCAAGGTCGTATGTAAATACTGCCAATACCAAAAGCACATCCGTTAATACACATCCTTTAATAGGTCTGGAATTGCACTCGTCCAAATCATTTGACACAACTGTTTATTAAGCCAAATTAGTCCGAATGAAATCTTTCCAGGCCAATCAAATAGTTTGCTTGATTAGTGGTGTGTTCTCGCTGGCACACTGAAGAACAGACGAATCCAATAGGGGGAGAAAGACAAGGGAAAGGAAGGGGCAACTCCAATTTCTGAGGACAATGAACTAAATTGTTCTGTCCCAATTTCTCAAGAGATACTTTGTAATCACGGCTAATTATTGTTGCATGGTAAAGTGGGGAAAGGAACAATAGTCGTTGTTTCAGACTTTCCACAAGTTTGCAAAATTAAGAGATGTTTTTGAGGATTTACATAAGTTCCATCACTGCACACCTGAGACGGGTTTAACACGGCAGAGGACAAAATAAAAACAAACCTTTATTGATGTGTTCATTTTTCTGTGTTTTATGTTCCAACCAACACGCTGCAAATATAAAAATACCAGTGAGCCATGGTGGAGGAAGTAGCAACGCTGTTTTTATATCTGTTTACACCTCCATATATATATATGTATATATATATGCAATTACTACATTCCTGTTTACATTCAGTTCATTCATTTCAAATTGATGTTTTATTTATATTACCTTATTTTATGTTATAATATCCCTTATTTTATCTTGCACTTTTTAATTTAATGAGCATTGTTGGAGCCTGAGGCTTTAGACTTTCATTGCCAATGTCTCTGTAATTGTTGTGCATATGATAAATAAAGAACTTGAAGATAAAAATTCATTACATGTGAAGGTCCTTCATTGAAAAGTACACAGCTATTTGCAGCGAATATATCAAAACAAATCAAAAGTAAAACATTGCTGCAGGAAAAGGCCACTGTAAGTGTTATAGTATATCATTGGAGTATTATTACCCATCCATTAACGTGTATATATGTATTTATTGCTGTAATTGGTCAAGGTGTTTGATGTAAATCAAAGGGACTATGTACGATTATACAAAACTGTATTTTTATCTACAACAGTGACTCATATTTATAGGATCATATGCCATGCTGCCACTTGCTCACAGAACATGTTATGATGGGGTGCACATTCAAACACGCATTTTATTTTATTCAAACAGGGTTAGCTGAACAGTTCAATGGTTGTCGGATGATTTCTTTGTCATTAATGCATCTGTTACAGTATTACTCTTTTTCTTCTTTTAACAAAAGTTTAAACATAGGAATATCAGTCCTGTTTGTTCCACCTGGCATGTCTGGATGGAAAAAAGGAGAGTCACAGGCCTGGTTGGAGGGTGGAGTTTTAGAATCTTGGGGGAGTGGTCTAGCCAGGAGTACAGGTGATGCAGGTGGGGAGGAGACTTGGGATTTAACATGCGCTCTGTAGGGTAACTATAATCACATGCTTTGTCTATTTTCGACGGAGCCATGGTGTGTTGTACAGACAAGATCGATTTCTCTCTTTAACAGTATTCACTTTAGTCTGTAGGTTACAGCAAGGCAGCAACAGCAAGAGTTGGAAGTAACAACAATAAACACAATTTATACAGACAAAACAACAACAAACATAGCAACATGTAATTGGCTTATGTTAAAAGCAAACACAGACATGGACAAGCCACAGATATCAGGAAATATGACCAAATCAACAAAATTGGGCAGGCAAAATGCTTAACTTCTGAAATAGTCCCAGTATGGTATGAGGCTTTAGGGTAGACAGAACAAAACCAGGTAGCAGCCAGACCACAGAGAGCAATTGTCCCTCCTGGTTCCATTACAGTCAGGATGGCAGCAAAGATAACAAGAAATGCGATTTATTCATCTCATATTGTGCCTAACTTTAGTGGATCATAACATATCCGGTAAGGAATTATTCTGCACATGCTCCGGTTCAAAATGAGACTAAACTCTTCTATAGATGTCAGTTTTTGAAAACACGACAAAGGCTGGGATTGAGACGTAGAATAGCCAGTAAATCGAAAGCTTCGCCTTCCGGCTCAGCTCCCTCTTCACCACGGCAGTCCGGCGCAACACCCTCATCACTGCAGAAGCCGCACCAAACCGCCGATCCATCTCACGCTCCATTCTACCCTCACTCGTGAACAAGACCTGGAGATACTTGAACTCCTTCCTCCCTCTCATTTTACACAGTCAGTTAAACCGGTTTCTCAACAATTCTGAATCACTGCAGCCACGAGAGATCCTGGAGCATATGATCACAAATGTGCACACAAAATATGAGGTTGATTGGTCCAGTAGTTAGACAGACTGAGACACACACTCATACACATACACACATAACAAAAAGCATGATCCCCTCCAGACGTAAAGCTGTAAAATAGGTGGAGTAAGAAGGAAAGAGGTAGCATGAAATGAAAACACTCATATACGGTACAAATATCTCAACTTTAAGTACAGCACTTGAGTGACTAGTCTTTATACTTACAGTCAACCACTGCCAGTTTGAAATAGTGATTATATACATATGTTTTTGGTCTATTAAACAAAGTTGACCCTGTTTTTCTTAACAGATTCGGTTCATCTGCTGCAAAAGAAAAACTATGGATCAAAGATAAATGTCTGTGTCTCTACAATTTTCACCTGTTATGCTTTGACCTGCCCGATGCATTGGATTTTCTCTCGAGAGCTTGTGTTATAAACTCTGTGTGGGTGATTTTTCACAAAACCTTCTCAATAGCATCCCTTTGAGTATCAAATAACCTTTACATAAATACCACCTGGATTAGACTGCATTTGACAATTTCTTCAAAGCCGGGCTACCTTGAATTCTTCTGCATGAGATTTCACTGAAGAGAGGAAATTAGTCAGAGATGTCAGGACTAACATAAATACCTTTATGATAGAAGCAGAATAAATAGGGGTCAACATAATAAATGCAATAAATGTTCCACAGGCAAAAAGGAAATGGAAAAATGGAAATGTGCAATGGATCTCATCCTTTTCTCAGATGATGGGATAGGCTTGCCATGTTTAACCTAACGCTGGGATGTTTGATTAACTGTGTTAATCATTTCCCATCTGCACTGAGCCCCTGTCTCTGCCTTTTGATTAAATTCCGACTAGTCTTGCATTGTTCATTATGTGTACTTGTCAAATAATTGACTGCTTGAAGGCAAAAAAAGAATGTACGCCTTTCAATCTTGATGAGGAAGTGCTTTAATATCATGTCATTCACTTTGCATGGCATGTGGAGGAGACGTGTGGAGGAGACGGGGAGAAGCACCTCACCGGCACAACCTCAGGGGGGGAAGGTTATCATGAATTTGGCCCGCCTGGTTTTCAACAAGCCTTTTTCTCCCTGAGGTTCATGTCCAGGGTCAAACACGCCAACTTTTGCTGGAGCTAATTCAGAGTATGAATGGAGGACACATGACTGGAATTCAATTCACAGCATGATCTCAAATGATAGTGGTGTGATAGAGAAGGGGTAAGGTTAATTAAAATGTCTTTAAAAGGGTAATTATGAATATCGTTTAAGCATGCTGCTAGGTGGGTGTAACAGAACAGACTCAAGGTTCACCATTCATGTAACTGATTTCCATTAATCCACAAATATGTTATGACATGAATTTGCATGCAAACACAGATCACCACACTGGAATTTAGTAATACCTTGTATATGATTCCTGAATAACACCGTTTCAGGTGTCTACTTTTTATATTTGTGAATTTCCAATGCTAACCTCCTTTTTAATTACTTCACAGCACAAGTGAATCAAATCATAAAGCTGTCAGCCTTCACCAGGAACTCAGACCTGCCGCGATAATGATACCTGACTGGAATGACAGCTCCATGCTGTGTTATTCCTGGGGTTAAGGGTGTGTAACTCCAGGCTCTTCAGCACCATCTTTGCTCACAGCTCTTAATACAGTCTTGTTTGTACAGTCCTTAATAAAGAAGCACACCACTTTGTACGCATATGCGGCGGACTGACAGGCGCTCTTCCCCTCCTCAAGGATAAATGGGTACCAAAAACTCAACACGATTAGCCTTGTAACATAAGTATAACTCAGCTGAAGTGAATGTGGAGTAAAAGACTGTAAGAAGGGTTTATGGTCATGTAAGACTGTTTTGACGCTCCGTTATGAGCCAAGATCACCACATCTGTGTGAATAATTCATTCATAAAAAGCTTGTTTCCAGCAGGCCCAGTCAAATCGCCTCAATGTGGAAATAAAATGAATTAACTTGCATGGTTCCACAAGAATTGTCTAATGATGGACTTTTAATATTATGCCTGCTTCATCTCGATCGCTATGGCAACGTCCTAACTTCCCTTGCCAGGCTGCAGGTTTGTACTACATCACATATCTTGCTCCTTTTCAGCTTTTACACAAAACTGCAGCCGCAGAGATCACAGAGCACCCAGTTTTAGTTAGTGCGTTGTTTTTTTTCCGGGTAATGATATTGTGACGTTGACAGAAAAAGGGCCAAGAATTTCATCCTTGTTATTTTGTCCATGTGGAAGGAGAATGTTGAATTTTCAGCTTCAGACACTATTAGCTCTCAAACCGAAGGTAACAAACACAGTTTTAAAGCAGCATTTTGTCAGATGTCCTTGTTAGGATACAGAGACAGAAACACAGCGAGGCAGATTTAATGGAGTTGCAGAGACAGAGAGAGAGAGAGATGGGTGAGTATGTCTCTGTGTGCGTGGGAGGTTCTCCCCAAATTACTAGAGTGAACCCATAGGTCACTGGTTTGTCATGGTAAACGTAAGCCGTTGGAATTGAGTTCAGGAGCTTTCCCACCATCGCTCCGAGGTGGCAAAGGCTCAGCCACCGCTGCATTCTTGTGTGTCTTACCATTAAGACCCAGTGAATACCTTGGTGACAATGGTCATGTGGTCAATGAGGAGGCAGCAGTGGAAGCAGCTCAGACTTGGGCAAAGGGTGAGCACTCTGGAATGGACTCATTAAGTCACAGCTGTTGTGTTTGGAACAATAACGCTGGGACTCTTCTCAAACCTCTCCAGCACCCAAACATTAAAACTGCAACAGACGATGTGCTGTGGAGTGGGTGGCGCCTACAATGGGTGGGGGTCTGAAAACAAGTAATTGTGTCTTAACTTTTTCTCTGAAAACTTTTAAATATCTATTGTTTTTTGTGTCCAAGTTTGAGAGATTTTGAAAAACAAACAAACAAAAAAAAAAGGCGACAAGGTCTTATTTGAATAGGCTTCCACTTGTCAAACACTGAAAATGCTCTTGTGTGTTTCTTTCTTGTTGCATAAAAAACCACAATCAGCAGAGAAAACATTTATTTTTTACATATTTTTTTATCTCTTAGTCTTATTTCCCATCTGGATGTCTCAAGTGATTCAAAGCTAACCTTGCCTTTGAATTCAAAATCCCACTCAGTCGCATGCCTCATGTCGACACAGTCAGAGGAAGCCAGAAAAGCAAAGCCAGTGACCTCTCCCTGGTTTGGGGGTCTCAAAATTATAACACCCTTCCTATCTTCACAAAGCAGTCCCCTGCTGCTGCAGTCTTGGTACTGCAATACCAACACCATCGCACTAGATTGGATTAGAGAGACAACTAACTGTGAGATGGAGCCCAGGCTCACCACCAGTCCCATTTCTCATGTAAATGCCATGAGAGTTCATGGTGCCCAACATAATAGAATGGATACAACACAGTAAAAGGTTCCTTTGTCTGCAAAATTACAGACGGTGACATCAGTTGGTGTGATCTTTTTCTTTTTTTGTTCACTTTTGTAAAACTCTCAGAGCGCCTGGGAAATAACCAGACGAATGACTCCCTGGCTCATGTCATAGTGTATTACTCTGCAAGAGGTTTTCTTGGAGCGCCGAACTCTGGATTTGTTCAATGTTTCCTTTTTCCTTTCCGTCCTGGAGTCGGCGGTGTTTGCTTTGGAGCTGACAGTTGACGTTTTAGGATTCCGGAAGCCAGCCCACCAGCAGGCATGAAATTTTAACCTGTAACAACAAAGCCGCTACGATCAGCGTTTACACTAATGCTAACAATGACAACCTGGCCTATAAATGCTAAAAAAGATGTTAATGTTTAAACTTGTCTTAAGTGTTTTGCAGGAGTATTACTCCAATGTTTTAAAACCAGACAAATACTGCAAAAAAGGCTACATTAACAGACAGAATGGGTGCAAGAAGAGCCTAAGAAGCTCACGCGCAGGTCATCAAATCCAAGTATTAACACCTCGTCACCTCAAAAGCCATAAGTCAAGAAACCTAGTCTCCAGCTGACAGAGGAGCTACTTCCACATAAATGTTTATTTGTGCCTAAGTGTCTGCAGATAACTCCTGTTTTCTTCCAGCCTCGGTTTGTGTGAGATCACGACAGCACATCTTCACATGACCCCCTCGTCACTCAAGACCTTTCTCACATTTTCATAACAAGGTCCACCTGGATCCCATCACCGAGAGCCACCAGAGCAGTTTGTCCAGGCAAAATGTAATTAAAGTCAGTGGTTTCACATGTAATTATCACAACAAAGTCCGGGCCGTGTGCACCCTGAGCACTTTGTTGAAAAAAGAAACCAATGTTTGTGTTTATCTTTTCGAATTAGCTGGAACCGACTTTAAAATTAACTTGGATCTCTGAGGGTCTTTTTTTTAATCATCACAAATCCTCTCTAACACATGGGTGCATGCTTCGTCACATGCCTGTGCCGAAGCCTTTCTAAATCCTCACAAACTTGTAGTTTGTTTAAAGTGAGGAGCAATATGATAAGACATCTCCTGAGAGGAGGGAGTCAGCTGCTTGGTCCCGTTTCAGTTAAGTGCAGTGGTGTGTATTGGTTAAGCTGGTATTGGACCATCTCAAATTTGCCCCTCGGTGTCAGATAAGCATACTCCGTGCCCCCCCGCCCCTCAACAGACACACACACACACACACACACACACACACACACACAGTGCTAACCGCTCTCCAAACAGCACCCCCGCACAGCTGTCTCCCTCCTCTGGGAGACTGTGAAGGCCAACTGTGCAGCCACTGAAATGAGCTGCTAATCCCTGTACAGGCTCCCAAGCATATTACAATGCACAGAGCCGCTGGTCCATCAGCCACTGTGTGAGTGTGTGAGTCTGTGTGCGCTATCAGTCTATATACATGCATGTGTACATTTAGGCATGTGTCAATCTGTTTGAGTGCCAGCTGCATAAAGCAGTGTGTGTACACGAGAAGGTGAAAATGATTGTTGTTCCTGTCCTGCATGACCTCAGTAACAGCTATATATCTCCTTGCAGCGTTTTCGAAGAGCACAACCAATTGCCATCGCAGGAAGAAGATTCCACTTCTCCCCAACAAGTGTCTCAGCCTCCTCTCTCTCCCTTTCACTGGAGCGAAGTCATTACTGGTGCTTATGAAAGTGAAATGAATGAGAGCGTAAGGGGATGGATGGGAGGTCATGGCCTCGGGGCCTCTGGGGAGTGAGGACGCATAAACTCATCACCTGGTACTGATGGAGGACCACTCACCTCAACCGGCGTCTCTATCTGTCTGCCCTAGCCACCTCCACCAGTTTTGCCCTTGCCACACAGGCGAGCACAAAGGTATGAGGCAGGAGCAATTTTCTACTCAAGTGATGTTCAAAACCAGCCATAAATGACACATTTGAAGGAAGAGCGATCACCTGAAATCAACATGATAAGGAAATGGAGACGCTGCCTGAATACGGAGGGCCTGCCATCAGCATGCCCTCCCGTTTGATGTCACTCCTGATTGGTGTAATTGCAAAGGTGAGCCTTTGTTTGAATGGGTTAATATTGTTATCACGAAGCTGTTATGAAATCATGCATTTTTAACAAGGAGAGCTGATTTTAGTCCCCAAATACGAATTGAAATATTCATCAGTGTGACTGCGCCAGCCTTAAAAATAGCTGATCAAACCGATGTTTTGGACAAAGAGTGTAAGCAGCTGCTGCTTTCATTCTGCAGGCAAACCTGTTTTCTATCAAGAGAGGACTCCATCAAAGAGAGTGTCTTGTAACGGAGAGGTTACATGTGCAATCCCCAAAAACAAGACCTTCTTCTGTCAAAGTTTTCTTCAAGAAGCGCATAATATCTACTTGCCTCTTCACTTTAAGCCTCAATGTAAGAATCTGCCCTGAAGTGTACATGTACAACTGTAGTTTGATTGAACAGGGGCTCTCTGGTTATGATTTTAATCCCTTGCATTTAACACTAACGTGGCTTTCACACCGCTGGGTGATAAGTTGCCGCCTCCAGTCATTTTAATAAGAAGGCAGCAGAGGGGAGGCGGTTTTGAACATGGCAGTAGGGGTATGAAGCAGTTGCTGTGACGTGAACATAAACAGATTTTGCTTCACCAGTTCACCAACTTGAACTTCTGGCTGTTGCCACCTGGCATTACCCGATCAAACAGCAGGTATCAGGGAAGCAGAAAGACGACAAGAACACCTGGAGTTATGGCGCTAGCAGCTGATAAGGACAACCAGAAGAAAAACTGGGCCTGGGTTGACATTGCTACCAAACTTCAGATGACTGGTAAACTGTCCACATATGTTGAAGTCTTTGGTAATTTCAGTGATTTCTGCTGTCTTGCTGGTAGTCAGTTGTCAGGGCGGTTACCATGCAGCAGTGTGGACACAGATTAAAACTCGCCAAAGCTCTGGTTAAAACATTTTAAAATGGATTCTGGCAGAATATTAAGAAATATTAATATTAATATTAATAAATAAACAAACATTAAACTTTATATAGTATATATATAGTATTGTTATCTCCACTAAGAAGGACAAACTGTCAAAAAAGCCTGCAAGGACTTTCACCGCTTTGAAATCCACTGATACCTTGACTGTCTACAGGCATAACAAGGGCAATTTTTCACAGCTACCTGTCTGTGACACATTGTCCACTTATCCATCAGCAGGCCTCAAAACGAAAGCATTTGCCGTGAGTTTTCATTTTGTGCCTGTGACGTCTGGCCAATCATATCTCACTCGACTGTTCAGTCTGTAAGAGAGGCAAGGGTGTAAATATTACACTAAAACTGGGCAGAGTAAAACAAATTCTGTCCATAGAAAAAGAAAAATTCCTCCAGGACACAATTCGGAGAGAAATAAGAGGCCCTGAACAATCTTCTTTCAGACCAGTCGTCACAAATGTAAGAAAACCTAGTTGTGGATTGATTGACGCCCGGCAGAGTTGGGTGAGACAATTGTGCACGTAATCAGCAATTACCCTAATGACTGTGCTGACATACATTGTGGTGTAGGGTTCGAGCGTGTGTGTCAGGGGGCTGGTACGGGGAGAGGGGGGCCAGGGAGGACAGGGGTCTGCTGAAAGCCCTGTCGGAGTCTCTGAGTGATGACTTGTCAACGAAGCACTCCTGTTTCAGACAGAGTCAAGGCTCAGGTGGCTCCAGCGGGCCCTTCTACCTCCACATGGTGTTTCTCAGGTCACGCCCGTCCGGAGCACTGCCGCTTTTCCACACTCCCCTCCATCTGCACCACATTGCTCCTTCTCTTTCCCTGTATTTACAAGCATTTCTAATCTGCTCATTTTACCCTCCTAAACTCCTGAGCTGTGCAACGTAAATCTCAAATATGAATGCCTGAGGCTTTCATTTAGCTTGTTGGTCACACCCCAAAAATACCGTTTTCCACTATGCTGTATGCTAGTCAGGTAGAAAATGCTGAATCTAGTTTTTATTTATCTGGTGCGATATGTTCAATGGTAGAAGAAGTATTAAGATAATATTTTTAAGTAACAGTAAGAATACAGCAAAGTGAAGATGCTCCATTACAATGACATTAATATCTGAAGTTTAAGTACAGCATTGTTATGAGCAAAATACACTCACAGTGTCCAAAGTAAAAGCAGTTGTTCTGCAGAGCAGTGGCTCCTGCTGATAAATTACTACATATTATAATTTAATATGATGAATATTGTGGGTGAGATGAGATTATATTTGGAAGAAAAGAAATAAAACACTGCTCTGCAAATTTCTAAAATCTTTTTGGTCTTTTCTCATTTATTTGCTTTTTTGTGTGATGGATTGGAATAATTTGCCTCTTTGGGCTGCAAACAATCATTTAAATGAACCTAAGTGAGATGTTTAGAGGGGAATTGTCTCTTTGGCTAAACTGTAAACAACTCACAGGAATCTGAAACAGGACAGAGACCTAAACACAAGCCAACAAGGTTGAGTATACAATGCACTGTATTTTATGAGCTGAATATTTGTGTAAAATATAAAAGGTTAAACTACAAAGCGTCCAGCAGTACAGGTGGGAGAAAAAGCAGTTCACTTAAGTATGGCAAAAAATGGCGGACAGTCTGAGGAAAGGACCTTTAGTGGCTCAAACAGCAACTTGAATTGAACCAGCATACACTTCCTTCTGGACTAGCAAACTTTCTGTTGCTGCTGTTCCACAGGTTAGATCCAGCCCACTGTAACCCCCAGTGCTAAGATTTCTGCTGGCTAGACCCAAGTTGTTACAGCCACTACAGACCTTCCATCCTTCTCCCTCCCGCTCTTCTCCTGGTGAATGGTCTTCTAGTGAAGGGGAGGGAGGTGAAGGGACCAGGGGGTGCACTAACATTTGCTAGCTAAGTCTTGTCTTATTTGTGGTCTGTAAACAGAGAGAGTCAGAACAGGACAAGGAGGGGCTGCACAACTCAATGCACTGTTCACAGCTCTACAATAAAATCTGATTTCACTCATTTAAACAGTAAGAAAAATAGAAAATCAGGATGTACCAGTTAATGTTGATAGCTTACTTCAAAAAGTATACAATTTTATTCAGTCTAAGAATGTACATTTTAGTAATTAACAAAATAAGTAAAGTTTATTGCCTCCACCAAGGAGGTTATGTTTTCAGCCAGCGTTGAGCTGTTTGTCTGTTTGTCTGCAAAATAACTCGAAAAGTTCTGAACGGATTTTGATGACATTTTCAGGAATGGTTGATAATGAGACAAGGAACAGAGATAAAATTTTGGTGGTGATCGGTTGAAGCGAAGTGGATAAAATAATAAAATGACGGGAAATCCAAGCTGCTTGGCGGAGGTCTGCGCTCTCCGAGTGCTCTAGTTTCATATAGGACCTTCAACAGAGCAAGGTCACAGCTTCACAGAAATTGAATTGTTAAAAATAAGACCATAAAAAACAGTTATCAGTTTATTTACCAATGTTTTATGCAGTATATGATGCTGCTGAAATAAAAGTCAGAGAGACTGACTAACGTGAGATGTTCATTGTTTTTGGAAATATACAAATCGGTCTCTAGAAGTGTATGATTCAACTTTTTTCCCCAAGGTACCACAATCTTTCCCTTACCTTAATTAATCAAGTGCTGTGAGTGCAACACATTGTTATTCCGGACTCATCAAATACTGACGCTTGATCAATGACCTGTAACGCCAAAATATGATGTGCTAGATACCCTTCCTGTGACAGGGTTGGCCGTTAAGGGACAGCATGTCAATATATGCTTGTTATATGCACTGTCTCTTTCAAAATGAATGTCTTTCACAGGAAATGTGCAGTTCATGTCCATTTAATGCATTCAGTCTTTTTTTCAATAAACTTAGAAAGTTGTTAAAAAACTTCATTTTTAGGTTTACTTCCTCAGGTTTAGACAACAAAGGCACGTGGTTAGGTTTAGAAACACAGACTAGCACACTATATAATTGTTAAAATAATTCAATTGGCGGGGCGGCACGGTGGTGTGGTGGTTAGCACTCTCGCCTCACAGCAAGAGGGTTGCCGGTTCGATCCCGGGCGTGGGAGCCCTTCTGTGCGGAGTTTGCATGTTCTCCCCGTGTCAGCGTGGGTTCTCTCCGGGCACTCCGGCTTCCTCCCACAGTCCAAAGACATGCAGATTTGGGGACTAGGTTAATTGGAGACTCTAAATTGTCCGTAGGTGTGAATGTGAGCGTGAATGGTTGTTTGTCTCTATGTGTCAGCCCTGCGATAGTCTGGCGACCTGTCCAGGGTGTACCCTGCCTCTTGCCCGATGTAGCTGGGATAGGCTCCAGCCCCCCCGCGACCCTCAAGAGGATGAAGCGGTTAGAAGATGAATGAATGAATTCAATTGGCATTTGGTTTTCACAGAGGACACTAACAGCTGGCTCCAAGGTGAAAGTCCAGAGATTGATTGACCCATCTACTTGTCCTCCCGCCTGACCTCCTTTACCACAGTAGTTGCCCAGAATGTCAATAAATGCCGCTGCCCAGTGCCCCTCAGTGCCACCGCTAACGATTTCCTTAATGCAGTGGTGTCTGACACTGACGGCCACTGACCAAGAGTCGGTATTTGATGAGTTGGGTGAGATCAGGTGGGTGAGTGCGTTAACATACCCATAAACACATTTAATCATGCTTTAGTTGCTAAAAGTGGATAGGGTAAAAAAAAAACAAAACCCTGAAATACGCAAATAAGTTTTATGTGAACACAATTTCTAGGAGACAGGGCTGCGATATGTTGCATGTATTGTGTTGGTTTTGTCAAGTTTTGGCTAAAGTCTACATATTTCAGTTTGAATATGTACTCATTTATTGCAAGAGTGGTCGTGAGGTTGACTTAACGTGCTGAATTAAATCTGTGTTTAATGTTCTGTAAGAAACTGTAAGAAATCTTAAAGAAAAAAAAACTTAATTTGTGACTCGTGTTAGCTACGTGCTGCTTGCTAATCAAACATCCCCTACTCTGACACATCATTTCAGCAATCAAATAGTTAAGCCCATACATATAAAGCCAGTATGAAAGATCTATTGGCCTTTATGTGCACTTGACAGCTTAAGCATAACTATTATCATACAGGCGCGTGTGCAGCAGTACTTCCAATTAGTACATGTAAATGAAAGGGCCTAATAACTGCTGATGAATTATTCAGATGTAACACTGGTGTCACATTGATTTGTTCATACCAAGGGTTGTGATAAAAACAGCCTCTTCATTATAAATGACCACTGAATTACTCATTTGTGTCATGCCTGAAGAGTGATGTGGGTTTCAGCATAGTAAGTACTCATCAAATTATATTCGGCGGGGCATAGCCTTCAGATTGTATTCAACAGGGCAGAGGCTGGAGTTTATTTACCGACTCACAAGAAAAGTATTTGAATATCAAACAAAAGAAATCCCTGAGTCTATCTTTCCAGGTAGCTGCGATGTGTTTTGTTGAACATACAAGCAGCCCTCTGAGCTGTGTGTACTCATGAGCCCGTCCCGCCGTGCGTGGATTCATGACATCTTTGGAAAAGTAAGGATACATTTGAGGTTGTTTACCTTGCTTTATGCCGATTGCATTTTCATATTGAATTTAGCCCGCTGAGTTGGAGCCCATTCAAAAGTGCAGTGTGCTGTGCCGCAACTCGAAAGAGGGGATACTGAACCGAGCTAATGTGCATTTCTATTGGCAAGCCAACGCACTGTAGCAGTCTTTGACTTGATAACATCATTCTTCTTTCAGCACTATACAAAAGAAGCCTGCATGCTCCAGGGTACCCAATCCAAGAAGATCATTGTATAGAGACGGTTTCATGTAGGCAGGAGCTGACAGAGAAAAACACGATGAGTTGTTTAATAAGAATGATGTCATCATTAAATTCCCCCTGTCACTTAAAAAAAAGACTAATTCTGCTGCTGATTCTGCTGCCTCACTCAGCGTGTGTGTGTGTGTGTGTGTGGGAGGGAAGTTGTTAAGTTTTGACTGTACCAGAATTTAAATAACAGATTGTTACTGACCTAATTATGGTACTTCTGCATTAGTGTGTAATGTGCCTGAACCAGCAGAATGATAAATGAACAGTTTGTGCGCTGACTGATGAGACTGCTGCGAAGCTGTTCGATCTGAAAACACCCAAGTCTGAAGACTTTGGCTGGAGCAGCATTAGCTTGGTAAACCAGTGACTCCTCACAGCTCACAACAGGGGAGGCGTGTCATAGTGGTTCATAGGTCTGTGTATGTCAGATAAGAACCAAAGTGCTTACTGGATCATGTAGTGTATTGCACACTACGAAGCCGCAACAACAGCACCTGTATCACCAAAGAGACAGGACAGGATGCTTGACTGGGCAACTTTCAAACCTGGAGAAAGTGGAGGAGAAGCAAAGAGAAGGACACAAAGTGAGCAACAGATAGAAAATAAACAGAAATAAAAGATCGTCCATTTGGAAAGAAAAAGAGACGGAGCGGAGGTGAGAACCAAAGAGAGGGGAGGACAATTACAAAAAGAGCGAGAAGAGCAAGCAACAGCAAAACCTTCCAGCATGAAAGACCCTAACCACTATATCTCCTCCCTGATAAGACTCCAGAAGCTTATCAGCCAATGGGTAATTTCAATTAAAAGGGGTTTTGCAAGACAAGTGGTTAAATACCTCAGAGGGAACCTGTCACCACAGGAGAGGTGGCAGGCTGCCTCCACAAGACGCAGGGAGAGAGGAGTGGAAGAAGAACAGAGTGCTGCTCGAACGGCTGGACTTGGCCCCAGTAGCGGCACGTGATGAGCGTTATTGCATTAGCTCCTCGCCAATCACATAATGAACTCTCTGTCAGACGAGACAAAAGTCCGGCCACACCCCTGCAGCACGGCAAAAAGCTAGAAGAATGCGATCGGTAGGATTAACAATGAAGGAGCCCTGAAGGGAGGCAGAGAGAGGCCTTTTGCCAGAGAGAGATAGGAAGATTCGGGAGCTTAGCGTTGTCAAATGTTTTATTCAGCCATGACCGTGAGTGCTGCCAAACAGATTAGCCTGTTTACCACAGGTTCTCATTTAAGAGATAAATCTTTAAATGTTGGATTTGGCAGGGGGAGGTGGAGAGGGGCAGCATCTATGTCACACTAAGTAGGATGGGGAGGGGGATGGGGGGCTAACATCTATTGCCACTGAGTAACAAAGGAACTGAGAAGCAGAAATAAAACTTCTCATTAAGCTCCGAGTTGTCTGAATTAATGACAGCTATAAGTAGACTATGATCAATATGCCTCCGTATATCTCTCTCCCAGAGTGAGATGAAGATCGAGCTATCTTCACGGCAAGCAGGTTGAGCGGCTGCCGTCGTCGGTGTGAGGGGGGTGAAGACTTGACTGTGTTCTTTGTTGTAGCTCAGTGGAATTCTTGCCTCTCTCCTCTCCTTCCCTCTCCACTCCTTTTGTTCTTGTCTATTACAGCGGGGGTGATGAGGCTCCCCTGGGCGTGTTCAGCTACAGAAGCCCAATCTCAGTGGATAATCATCTTCAAGATACATCAACAGGGCGGTGGTAATTTTGAACGACTGGGAAAAAAAAAGAGACGCACGAAAACAGCAAAGATAGAGAAAAAAGAAAGGAGAAGTGGAAAAAAACTAAAAGGACATTATATTTCACAACAGCAAGCTGCTGCATGTATACTTCCCTTAACTACCTTTCATCTAAAAATGCGTCCCTTTTTTTCATCAAACATTGCACGTTCCCATCACATTTGCTTTCCTCCCTACTGTTTCTGTGCTCAACGCACCCACAGTTTGGCTGTGAAAGCCTCGGTTCTTAGTCAACTTGTTAGAAAAGGACCATGCCAAGCATTCCACACCATTTCCAATTAATGATGCTGCTCTTGGCAGCAAAGTAGTAAATGACTACCAAGAGGGTTGTTTTATTTCCCAAGATGAAGTATACACGGCTTCCGTTTCTCACTCAAGAATTGATAACTACCAGATCCTATACGACCCACTTTCGTACTAATGAGAGGTCATCACACACTGGGGGTAAATGTCTGGGGAAAATGCTGTCATTTCTGTTGGGCAATTCTTTCGTACTTTATTGACCTTAAGGGACGGAGCAGGTATTCCTGGCGAGTGTCAGGTGTATGAGTTAGGGACAAAAAAGGACAAACTACTGTAGGGCAACTTTTAATGGAACCAATGGGACCCGTGAGTGTTTGTGTGCACGTGCGAATGCTTTGTCCCTGCATGCACGCGCACACACACGACAATATAATGGAGGCGGCAACTGGCTGGTGATAACAAAATGGACGATGATTGACAGATGAATTATAATGCTGATGAGCTGACCATTACGTTTCAGAATATTCAAGTCTCAACTGTCATTTCTCCAGTGACACATGAGAACAGGAGCACAATCCGTCTATGTGCAAAACAACAGCATTCCCTGGAAATCCCATTGGCCACCTGGCTATCTTGTTCAAATCAATAACATCTCAAGCTATCACAGCTGTATCCTGAGTGACCCCTCAAACTGGCAGCCATATGTCCAGCAAAGCAAGGAAATGACTTGCTTCTATCTACACCAAACTCTGGATGTGAGGTATATTAAATGAGACTTGTGCAGCACAATATTTTCTTTTCAGCAGAGCTAGGGGTTGTCAGACTGGCTCTCAAAATCTGAGGAAGTGAAGTTAAAGAGTTTCAAGCAGACTCAAATGTGCAAATCTCAGAATTAACATAGGTCTTGACATGGAATAGCGGGGAGTTGTCATAGAGGATCATGAATATTCAAGCCTGTGACCTAGTTTGATACGCTAGAGCAGGACAGTGGGGTGCAGGGTAAAAAAAAAATCCATCTGAACTCAAATGTACTACAGCAATGTGGTAATACGAATCAATGTGGGAGGGATTCAATTTTAATTACTCAATCAACTGTTGAGCTACCTTCTGCTTTGCAAAGGGGAATCTCTATCTCCTTACATCTTTATAATTTGTCAATCTTGAGCAGTGAAGTAACAAACTGTAGAATAAATTTCACAATTAGGACACAAAACACAGCGCCTCCCCACTCGGTCCACCATGAGAGATAAGTCCCTCTAAGACAAAGTGTGAACACCCTTCCTCTGAATCATGAAGCAACATACTGAAGTACACAAATGAAAAGTGTTTCATTCTTCCCAGACCATAAGTTAATAAAAAATCCACTCTGTTGGCACCAGACTGTCTGACACAAACTCAAATTGATTCATAATTGAGTTTGTATAGATTTTTATCCAGCTTTTGCTGGTTACATTAGGGCTTGACTAGTCTCATTTTGCAGTGGAGTGTACAGCAAAATGCAACCTATGCTCCAGGCTCACTGTGCATCGTGCATTGCAATAGCTTGCTCAAATAATAACGGGCTTTGAAGGACAATTTTGCTTCCTTTCACTCATCAATGTGCAGACACTGGAGAATGTATTTAGGGTCACCTTTTTCCACTGACACAAGCTTTTTTTTCCCTTAAATATTAGAATTTACATTTTGCAATTCAATGTTAAATGAGACTCAGGGAAAAAACGATTTTTAAGTCAAACACAGAAAAGCTTTTCTTGAAAACACATTGCAGCTTTGGGGGAGAAAATAAAATATGTTGCACATAGTATTTTCTGAAATGTCACATTTATAAGTGAACTCAGACGAGATGTTAGTCTATATTGTCTTGATGGCAACAAATCTTGAAGAATCCAAAGATGAAGAGACCAAAACCAACAATGTGTTAGTGTGTCTTTCAACACTCATCTCTGAGCACACTCCTTCCTATTGAGTTTTATTTGAAAGGTAAAAAATTAATTCATTTCCTTAAACAGCTGGTCAGTGTAGCTAACTTTACTTAAACAGGAATGAAATATACATGTGGGACTTTTTTCAGAGGTGGATTAATACCAGCCTGGTCTCGCTCCCAGGGTGTCAAAATACGCAGCTTGGGCAGTGACCCCCGTCATTTAGCGTCTGTGTCAGATGCACCAAGCTTTCCACAAACTCCAACTCCTATCTGTGTCATTATTAGACGCTCAAATAAATGGACTTAGTTTAGAGAGCATGAAAGTCGACTGAGGGTGGACGGGAAGGGATGGGTCAAACAAACACCAGACTTCAATACCAGACTTTGACCCAGGAGACAGGCGTTCAAGACCAACAAACAAAAGCATCGGTTGTGATGTTTGTGTTACTCAAAGCCAGGTCTTTTTTAGCGACATAACACTGCCTCTCCAGACATGTTTGTGCCACTCAAAACTGTTATTTTGAGCGACATCTGCAAAATTTTCCTAATCATAACCAAGTAGTTTTATTGCCTAATCCCAATTGCCAACCCCTATTTACTGCCGTGTTTGTGCCACTTGAAACCAGGTGTTCTTTTAGTGACAGCCACAAATCTTTTCGGAACCATAATCAAGTAGTTTTGTTGCCTAATCCTGACAGATGATCTACTCTTACTGCTTACTTCTTATTGCCCCTTCTGCGTCAAGATACAACGCAATAGGCTGCCCCCAGCATCATTGTTAATCCACATTTGGTGCTCTAATGAGTATTTACAACAACAGGACAGTGTACTGTACATGGAACTGACTCAAAAGACACTACAACGCCCATGTTTTGCATTGCAAGGAGGTTTTGGGGTTTTTTAAAATAGTTTTCAGACAACAGCAGAGGTCTATGGCTTTGGTCTATTCATGGGAATTGTTGACAATAAGAAACATTACCAGCCTTTTCCAGTAAATTTTGTTGCCATACAGAGACATAATTAAAAGGCAACTTTGCCAGCTGTCGAACTGACTGCTGTGTTGATATACCACAGAAAGTCAGAGTGTGTCACCAAAGGTTTATTGAGAACCTTGGACTTGCCTAGCGCTGCCACCTTTGTTGGTGTCTTAGTTGGTGCGAGTGCTTTGTGATTAAGAAGGAGGCAGGCCATTCATCAGACACTGCTGTCCATTCAGTCCTCAGTGGGGCCTGTCATATAGGTCTCTATCCAGCCCTGAGCCATGGTCAATCTTCAGCCAGACAGCAACCTCCCTTTGCGATAAAAAAAAGACTAAGTTTGGGATTTATGGCCGATCTGCAACAGGCCTTAACATCTCCTGAGGGAGCACATAAAACACTGAGGAAAACAGAGTGTGAGCAGTAACACACACATTTGTCTTTTATGGCTCGATGTACTGATAATGATGTTTGATTTTCCATTATGTTCCAATGAAAGGTGAGAAAAACCAAGCCTGGTACTTTGATGTCCTGACCCATTGCTGTAAATGCCCATGTCCATAATGTAAACTTTCCCATTAGTTCCAACAGGATCAGACACCCTGAAAAAGATAGTTAAGCCATGCTGGGGCCCCGAGGTGCTCATTAAGTCCACCTAGCGAACAATATCATAATAATAAAAGGGATGCAGTGAATCTTATCTGTATGCAATGCTGTTGTTTTTCTTATGAGGAAGGGCCCAAGGCGGTTCAAAGCAGCTCTTCGGTTGTAAAAGGCAAGTCAGCTACCATCACTTACCCATCCTTTGTATAATATGTCTTTGAAGGATCATGTGCATATTTAAATAAGGGTATATGTGGTGCGCATTGACAGTGCTTCATTAAAAGACTGAAATACTCCCATTTCATTTGGTGAAATCCCCTGTGCCGTATTTATTGGTTGTCCCTGGCAATACCGTGGAACATTAATAAAGCACACCAATATCATTCAGCTTGTGGGATAATTAGGAAGCCCATCCCCGAGAAGATGGTATATGGCACATAAATTCTATTAATAAGCTATATATTGGTTTAAGATCTAAAGGCCCCGGATCTAAACTTGTCATGAGAGTAGCAGAACATTATAGCACCTCGGTTCTGTGGGGACAAGAATTAATGGATTTTGTCCTCAATTAAAGTTGAAATAGGTAAACATTCCCCTCCTCACTGTTTCATTTTACTGCTCAAATATATTTAAATTATGACAAAATACTTATTTAATATTATTTTAGCTTTAAAATGATTAGCTTGGTTTTGTCCAATTCGCTATGTAACTAAATCCTGTGACTACTCGACCATAACAAAGTGTAATTCTCACACAGTATTGAATATATCTGCCACTGAGCAGCTCGTTGCAGCAATCATTCCCCTGTTATTATGGCTTGTTCCTGTTATTTTATGGTTTATATTCATAAAATTTGTTTTCTGAAATCGATTTAGAATGACACTAAAGATGTCTTGCAAATACTGTAATGATAAAGGAAGTATAACTTTTCAGTGTGTCCACATACAACGGTTTGTATGATAGGTACGAATTAGCACCATGATATCTTACAAAATTAACACTTAGGTTTTGGAAAAGAATCATTGCATTGTTAGGCATCATGATGTTATGTATTTAATGTAACATGACATGGTGACACACTGGTATGTTAGTCATAGTAACTTGGTGTTGATTTTCAGTTTCACACGAGACACAAACTCATGTCTCAGGGGTCAAAGTCCTGTGTTTGTTTGACCTTCCATCACCCAAATCTTCCTCCCTGTGTGTGCTTTGCTGATCTGTATGCTACCTCAACTGACTTACTTCTTTGCCTCCACCATAGACAGAGAACAGCCTGCAGCACATAGGTCTCATGATCAAAGCATCCTGGCTCATGATTGCATGAGTTATATATGAATCAAAGTGCATTACTTTTTTAACGTACAAGGGGCCGTGTCCACCACATTTTTTTTCTCAACTTAAAATGTTCCTCAGAAAACATCCAGCTGGGAGCACTGGAGAGTGCTATGGAGGTGCAGCGTTTTTTCAGCTGAGATGCTTCGGTTGTGTCTGGTTGCTAAGATACGGAATATCTATAGAAGTAAAAGATGTCAAGGTAAGGTGGAGTACTTGCTCTAGATGAAGGGTAGGCTGTCAAACATAGGGAGAGAGGACAGACCTGCCAGTCTATGTGGGCTCATTAGAGGAAACATATTAATATATACACAATAAAAATAACATATTTCTCCTCCATATTATTGTTGTTATGCACTTGTGCATGTAAGATGTGACAGTTGGTCTTTGTGGTATTTGTTCCTCCTCCGCTTGGCAGCTGGGGTTGAATGTGTTAGTAAAGAGCACAACGTCAAACCCAAAGTTGAACATGTTTTAACTCTCGACGCTTAGAGAATAACACCAAACATGCTCAAACGGAATTTTTAAAAATATGCTGTGCACAGGAAAAACAAACAAACAAAAAAAGACTATATTTTCTCCACCTACCTCTTTGCCTGCACTACTACCAAATTAGTCTGCACATAACTGCTGATAAAAAACAACATATTGTTGGATGGATATCATTAATCATCGCATTACAAAGTTTATGGCAAATGATTAACACCCACAATCACCTGTTTGCCAAGACAAACAAACAGTCATAATTTGTGACATTCTCATAAACCTGAATTTAGCTACGGCCCATCAGAAAATGACATAACACATTAGTAATTCCACCTACATAACTCCAGTTAATGAAAGCTTTTACATTTGCTATTTTAAACACCCAGGTTGGTCCATCTTGGAAAAAAAATGCACAATAAAGCATTTTAGTTTACAGAACATCCGAAGAGAAAATTACACAAATGACTTTCTACTCGAGCCAATTACAACGTTTAAGAGAGAAGAGAAAAAAAAAAAAAGAAAGAGAAATATTCGTTTTACTGCCGCTGACAAAGGTGAACTTGTAAAGTGGTACTTTGGCTCACTTTTTGCTTGTTCCATTGTTTCTGAAAGACCGGTGTCAGGGTCATTTATAAAGCTCTGCTAGCCAACCCAGGAGATGGACATGGAGAAGGTGGTGTGGCTCAAAGGTCCGAGGCTAACCCTCCAGCACTGACTCTCTCCCACTGCTCTGGCTATAATTACCTGACTGACAGAGAAGTGGAAAGAGGCAGGATGCTGGATGGCACTGGAGCTGCGGCAGAGTGGCAGAGGAACAACAGGACGGTGGCTAAGTGGAGCCAGGAGAGATGCTGAGGTAGGGAAGGGTGGAAGAGGTTGCCTGAATCTAACTCCCATGAATCCCCTATTTCTATTTCCCCTCCTAACTGTTATTCACTCATTTGACAGAGCCGGCCATTTGTATGCTGTGATCCATCAGACTGCTGCATTTGTCTTTGAGACAGCTTTCTAAACTTCATTGTGGTCTGGACCAGTAACACTCCAGTCCTTGGTCTAAACCAATCCAGACCAATCACGGTAGCAAACAGCTGCCTCACTCACACGAGTGCATATAAACAGAGGCTGGCCACAAATTGTTAAGCAAACAAAGTGCTGATTTTCTAAATGCCTCGACTGCATCCTCAAAGGAAACTGCTGCCACTCCCATGAAAAATGGCAAAACTCAATTGATTAGTGGTCAACGGTTGGAAATAAATGGAAATTAAAATGAGATGTACTTTGCTGGATCGAGGCTTTGAACCAGCAAACGGGTTCTGGACATGACACATCCTACTTAAGTCCATGGTGGAAAAAAGTTTGCAGTAATTGCAAACAAGCACAAAGACTTAAAGTCTGTCTGCAGACAAGATGTGGCACTTGGCCCTGTGATGTATGTACGCTTGTATTCTCTCTCTCTCTCTCTCTCTCTCTCTCTCTCTCTCTCACACACACACACACACACACACACACACACTAATTCAAACAAAGCTATAATTAACAAGTTACTACTTGAATCATTTCCGTCTCCACAGTGATAGCTGCATTGAGCTTTTTCCCAGCATGCAAGCACAGATGGTGTATGGTACAAACTGACATGGCCTGGGTAAAATAAAATGCAGACAATCAGAAACATCCCATCAGATACACACATATCACACAATATGCCTTATGTGCAGTTACAAACCACTATCATGCGTTTCCCATGTGCAATGTGGATAGTCGAGAAATTTAAATTGATTAACAATGATTGAGTGCGGTGCCGTGCATACTCATGGTCTCATCAGAGAGTGAATGATACGCTTCATGTGTGACCCACTTCATCGAACAGAGAACTCGCAGAAATACTTCAACTTTCACTGAATGACTGTTGATCTCTTGTTGGCTTTTTCGTGACAAATCCGCAAATATCTCGGCAGGAAAGTGTCAGTACATCGGCAGAAGTGATCTCACTCACCATCTTATTGCAAGTAGGTTTTGTGTGCTTTAAAGGTGTCCTACACAGAAGTCACTAGAATGATGGGTTGAAATTAGATCTTGAATGATTAGTCAATTAATGGATTAGTTAACCAACAGAATAATTCTGTTATTTTGGTAATTTTATTTAATCGCTGACATTTTTCACGCACAAATAACAAAAATTGAAGTTGACATATGCATTCCCCTCCTTACTGTTTCATTTAACTGCTCAAATATATTCAAATTATGACAAAATACTTCTTTAATATTATTTTAGCTTGAAAATGATTAGCCTGGCTTAGTCCAATTTGCTATGTAACTAAATCCTGTGACCACTCGACCATAACAAAGTGTTATTTTCACACAACATTGAATATATCTACCACTGAGCAGCTCGTTGCAGCAATCATTCCCCTGTTTTTATGGCTTATTCCTGTTATTGTATTGTTTAGATTGTAAGGATTAAGGACATATAACTTTTCAGTGTATCCTTATACAATGGTTATTAACTGCAAACTTTCTGGTGCCAGCATTTCACTAGTGAAGATATGCTATCATTTTTAGTAATGTGATTGTTTTGAGTTTGTTTTTATGAGTTTTGGAGTCGTAGTTGGATAAAACAACTATTTTAAGATAATAGGTTTATCAGTGCATTAATGTAAATGAAAATGACTGCGTTGCATGCTGCTGCATATGTAGATAGATGTCTGTGAAATATCTGTACTCAGTATACAAATAAAATAGATCTGGAAAAAAAAACATACATTTGCAAAAAAGTCCTGTAGCAATAAACAATAAGATAAATACTACAAATATTATAGTAGATATACTTTAGGGAAATTAAAGCACCCAGTAGCTTTTTACACAACACAACGCATACAAAGACACAAATACACATATAGATAGACAAAACAGGTAAAAACACGAGAACAAAAACACACAGCAGTGAAGTGATCGTCTAGTATTGAAAACAACCTAATGTATTTTCCTTGAGTTACTAACAAGATTTACGTTTAAGTGTTAAATTAATTGCATGCTGTACTTAAGATTTTAGCGGCTTATTTTAATGATTTGATGATTTGATGATTTAAATATTTAGGTCCTAGATTTGAGGTAGAAAAACTCGGTGAAGCTGGGCTTTACCGTGACTTTGCTCACTTCTCTCTAACAATAACTGGGCAGTGACAGCTTCCTGCAGAAGCTTCCTGTCACTGTGTCTTTCAGCTAACACTCTGAAGCCGTCTGTACTGCAGGTGTGCAGCTTTCCAGCTGACCACAGACCTCCACTGAAATGCATCACTCTAAGTAAGAGAGATGTGTGCTCCTTCTCAGAGAGATGTAAAAAGGGGGAACCCTGAGACACCGTGTGAGTAATATGGTAAATGGAGTACTCTCAAAACATTCCCAAAATGACTGCAGAGAAGTTTACAGTGACTGGATTTGCTTATTGCCTCCACCTCAGCCCTCCCCCAGGCAGCCGAGTCATGTCTGGCTGCCAAATGGGTTACTATCAGCAACAGTGAAGTGGCAGAGGACCCACTTAAACACAGACAGAGCCAAGAAACTGATCTGCTGTGAGAAGAATGTCTGGCTGTCTTCCCATGTCATGCAGTGGTGCTGATGGGCTGATAAAGGTTTTGCCAAGTGGATTCTTCCCTTCCTGTGACACTCCTGATTGGCCAAAAGGCAGAGTCAGAGCTCTTTTTCTTCCTTTCCAATCTGGAAGTAAAAAGGACCTGGAGGATAATTGTGACAAGCTGACAGTGCTGACCCCCGTGCCCAGGTCAAATTTCTCCAGGACGGGGGCCACTTCCTGGCCAAAAACAAACTATCCAATAAGGATTCCAAACCATTACCACTGCATTACATTATCAGAGGGTTTGTTCCCCCGAGACTTATTTACTTATCAGTTTCCTCAGTAAGATAAACGTTACACATAAACTGTGAGGACTCCGACTGACAAGCCAGTGATGCTGCAGGATGGGCTTCCTGCTGATTTGTTTGTCATTCGACTACTTGTTGAGGTGTCTGTCAGTGGCAGGCGGCTACTGCTGGCTGATTATTGTCTCGGATTTGTGTTTTCCTGAGCATAAACTCAAAACATCTCTAAAAAGGAATGAGAAAGTTAACTGTTTTATAGCTGTGCAGCAATATCAAGCTCAAATGGGTCCTAACAAGTCAGAAAACGAGAGAGTAAGCATGAGATCATTTACTACAAAACTCACCATGAAAATTTTGATTTAAAAAAAGAAAGTGTAATGGTTTATGAGCAATATATACGTATCTGGCAAGAACAAATGGCTTTCCTTCAGAACATAGTTAAGAATAATGATGGTCACCAATTGATTTAGCAGCAGAGCAGCCCTCTGACACTAAAAAGGCGAGCGCATTTTTGCCAAAAGCATGACGTTAACAGATGATTTCCCGAGGAACGGTTTGTTTAAGGGCCTAATGTATCTGAGTTATGTCAACAGCTAGTTTCACATGTCAGCAGCGTTGTATATTTAAACCTTTTTACACGTTTGATTGATGGTGCTAATGAGTGATACGCGGGGCTTTAGTTTGTGTAGTCTGTAAGTCAAATGTCAAAACAAGGGAGATACACGAACCGCAGCACATATGGACAATAAGACTGCAGTTAAATAATGTCATACACTGTTCTTTGTGTTATGTGATACACACTTTGTAAGCAAACAACAAAAAACAGTGATGGCAGTAATAAGCAGGGAGAGGTTTTTTTTTTATGTGGGATAAATTCAGACTGTCACCTTTTTCGTTCCAGGCTTATTGGTTGGCTTCACCTTAATTATCATTTGTTTCAGACAATCTTTCTTCTCTTCATACAAATCCAACCGCACAACACTCATTTGTTAATTTCCACAGTTTATAAGTTGATTTGCACCAAAATAGGTTCACAATGGAATTGCAGTAATGACCTGGCCTGCCAGTCAACACAAGAGGAGGTGAAAGCAATTTTACACTTGGCCCACAGAGACCGTAATTCTAATTTGAATAGTTACATGTCTCTTGTTTTTATTGTTTGAACCATTTGTTTGAAAAAGCACACGGGGGCTTGGTGGACGTCACGGCGAAGGAGAAGAGGAAATTATGACAAGTGTGCAACTTATTAATTTATTGTGGCTTAATTAAAAATTTCCCTTTTCATTTGTTGAACTAATTTGTGAAGCAGGAGTCACGTGAAGGAGGGCGAATGGGTGGAGATTAGTCAAAGGTTACTCAGAATTCAAGGATTAATGTTAAAAACATCTGAAGTATTAAAAGATCCTTGGCAGGCACTGTTAAATCGAGAGTGTGGGATGAGGAAGACATTAATAAATTAGAGCACAATCACTCAGTTTTGGAGATGTAAACAAAGTTTTTGCAGACTGAAAACCAAACACACACCACTCAGCTAAATGTGACAACCAGCGGATTAAAATACATTTATGTATAAACACCTGAGTTAAAGAGGAGTCATGAAAATATTGGAATCTTTTACAGGAAGAGAAAAAAGAATAGTCAAAAAGGATTACTTTTTACACATTGTTGACAAAACCAAGAGATAATGGAACAATTAAAGCAAAGAAACAGGATTAGATTTGAAAACATGTTTTATTTTACCGTTGTTCAAGCAATACACACAATCTGCACTCATATTAGCATATCGCCATTTATTAAAGCATCACATGATGAGGGACTTCGGTTACACATTTACAACACCAAATTAAAATCAGTTTTACACAATACAACTCTCAAAACCACATCAAATGCCGTCGACTTATAAGATTTAATGTGTACAGTAAGTGTTAGTATGTTTCAGTGGTGGCCAGTGCACTGAAAATCTACTCAAGTAAAAGTACAATTAATCCTATAAAAAATGACTCATATAGAATTGAAGAAAAGTACCTGGTTGATAAATTACTTAATGTAAAATTTACATTTTATTTTAATATTTTAGGGTGTGTGGGCCAGTGCAAAATAATAAAAAAAACACCATGTGTAGATATATATTTAAGTAGATCAGGTAGGCTAATAAAATAAATAAAGACAGCCAATGCATTTGAGATATAACCAATCTTCCACTCTCTCCACCTTTTTCTTTCCTTTCTACCCCTTTCTTCATCATCATAACATCAAAGATTAATGTTACACATGAAACTCTAACATAGCCAATGCTAGCTAGCTAACTTCTTTTCCCCCCACAGTGTGTAGTGACTCACTTTGATGTGCTTGCAGAGGTTAAAAGAGGAGCTTTTGAAAAGCAGAGATGTCAGTGTTTTTCCAGAGGCAAAGAAAGCCCTTCATAAGTGTTGTCTTTTTTTAGATTTTGGTATGAAAAGTGTTGCCAGATGTGGTCAGGGACTGTCACCGAAAGCTGCCTATTGTCCTTGATTTTTGTTACTTTGTTTTGGCTCTGTCATCATTGCATTGTGGTCAAAAGACCGGTGGTGCTTCTTTTTCTTCCAGGCAGCTGGCAAGTTGGCATCTGCAAAAGAGGTGCTCCTTGCTCGCTCTTCCCCTCTACACTATATCCCTGCATTTAGAGCAGGCTAGTTGTAATAAAGGTATAAATGGGAAATTAAGTAAAGTTAAAAAAAATGTAAAGAGTAAGTAAAGAGAAGTAGTTTAAAAAAAAGGAACACCCAAAGTAATCCCTAACTAATGTGCATTACTTGTAATGTGTTACTACCCACCCCTATGTTCACCTCTCCTTAAAGCTGCATATATCAATATACATCAAATTGCTATGTGTAACATGAAAAGTGTCGCCCTTAGTGACGAGCCCCAAAGAGAATTGTCAACCAATTCTGCATCAGTCTCACCCTGTTTCCAGCCGCAGCAGGCAGCTGTTTTCAGTACAAATGTTGTCATAAATCCACTGTACGCTACTTGCCCAGAACTAAGCAGCAGACAGACGAAGTTAGCGACTAGCTGGTGAACACAGCAGAGCATTAAGCAACTTAAGAGCCAGATATGTTCCTAAGGAGTTGGTGGAGCAACACATTCTTACTCCTAACTCTTCAAACAGATGCTTGATCAGTGGCTTTACATTCTGGTATGCCTCCAGCATCAGCTCTGGACGCTCAGGGGGTGTTTGTCAGTTTATGCCCGTTCCATGTGGTGTGTCTTTTTGAAATAAACTTCCATTTTCACACAAAAAGTACAGTTTCTGCTCATTAAATGTATACAATCCCTTTTCAAAAGAAACTAAATCAACCCAAAACGTAGGTAAAAACTTGGTATTTAGGCTTAATTCTTTTAGGTAACTGGTGGTTACGTTAAGAAAATAATTATCATAATTTGACTTAAAGGGAGTATGTTTGTTACAAATGAAATGTCGCATAACATACATCACTTGCATAGTATGTGACACGTACTAGTACAATATGTTGTCATTAAAATAACTCGATTGACTTTTGGTTTTACACAGGACACAAACAGTGATCTCTCTGGTGATAGTACAGAGATTGTTTACCCCATCCACCTCATCTGAGCACTTTCTTGCTCTTTAAACTATGGCAGCAGAGTGTCAAAAAATGCCACTGCCTGGTGCGTCTCATAACACTGCTAAAGGGTGCCTTGGTTCATCGGCATCTGAGGTTAAGGGCCACTGACCATGCATCGTTATCTGAAAGGTTGGAAGTGAGGCTGGGTGAGATGGGGACCAAAACAGAGCTAAAAGGAGAGTGAGCATTAGACTTAGATTCACCAGCTGGCCAGAGACATAACTCTAAATTAATGCCAATGTCCTCCTGTGTCTGCTGGATGTGTAACTAGGTAGCTGCCATATCAACTTTCTGACATGAATCCAGGCTAAAAATAAATTTCCAACAATGCTATCCTCTGAAATGAACAAACAGAATCTGAATCACACTCCATACATAGCCATACTTTAAAGCTCTGGATCATTCAGAGAAAAAAATAACAGTACCAGAGGTGTTAAATGTTCTGCTGTAACAATGTAGGAAAAATGAACATATCGGGCCAAAGTGTAATGCAGCTGTCGGACAGCGACAGTGACTTCACTGCTTGTTACAGGCGGCACTGAGGACAAGATTTATTAAAAATGGTTTGTTTGTGGAGCGTTTCCCAAACCTCCAGTCACTGCAAATACACAGCACTTCCTCACTCTTCTGTAAACATTTGAGGCACAACAGATGGGTCTGAATCCAAAGGTCATGTTGTCATATCACAAATGGACTTACGATGCAGACATATGCGGCTCTTTAGAGCTTATGAGTCATGTTTTCTGGGGTGGCAGCTAAACGTTAGCCTTGCTTGTAATCCACAGTGCTCAGCCTCCTTTAGGAGGTACTACAAACAGCACCTTGTCTGAGCACATAAGCACTAACCCAAGCCACACGCAAAGTTTGTCAACTGTACTCTTCAGGAGGGCTGAGTCGTGGTACAGCACCTGTGTCGGAGAGGAAATCTGTGCTGAATGAAATCCAATCTCATGCTCAGCCACAATTTGGTGCTTTACTGCAACTCCTTGAGTAAACCCTTCTGCACCTTTAATATTCTAAAATAGTGAATTACAGAGCAGGTAGAGAGATTAAAATTTATATTCTGTGCTTGGCTGTCATGCTTGATAAACATTTATTAAATTCAAAAAAATTCTACCTCAAGAGGGGAATTTTAAAATCTGCTATGAAAACTTTCAATCACTGATAGCATATTTTGGGGTGGGGGGGTTCTCCTGTCTCCAAGACTCGGTCCTCACTTTGTGGAAGAGAAAACAAGGCTGATGATCTTTGTAGTGTGTTCAATGGTTGGATTTACAATGAACTGCCACTTAACATCTCTATCCACAATAACAAAAATATTAATAACTCCAGTGTTACACCAGTGTTTTCTCCACATCCTCTTCATGTGCATCTACAATTGAGGATTTACTCATAATCTACAAATATTATCCCAAATCCCTTTTCATAAGATCATTCTATAATCGGCAAAAGGAAGGATGCAAAGACCTACTTCAAGACAAATCCTACCATATTGTGATGTATTGGATTATAGAAGAGGCATTCGGCAAAACAGAAAATATTTGATCTATTTCTTGTAGTTGAAAATGATGTAAATCTTCTATTTATGTGAATGACATTAATACACATTATGAGGCTAAAATCTGTTTGATTTTATATTTAAAGTAAATAAAACCTAAAGTAAACAGTCAAGCATGAAAAATGTAAGCTGTGAAGAAATTAATAGATTTCAAAAAATGAGCATTCACAGGACATGGCAACCAATTCCAGACATGTATGAAAACGTGAAAACTGTGTGATGTTTCATGATTGATTCTTACAGAGAGCAAATTACTTGACTTGAGATGGGGTATAAAATACAATGCCAACATGCAAGTTTTTGTTTTTTGGTATTCCACTCTGGATGTATTGCAGCTTTTATGTTGCGGAAAATAAAATAAAAAAGAGCCCTTGAACACATTTTTTTAAATGGTCAGTGGCTACTAATTTAAGTAGTTGGGTATGAATGTTAGAAAAATGTAAATTAATAAATTATGTTTTATGTTTTCCTTGTGGGATATTTTTAAAAAAAAACAGCAAAACACTGACACCTCAGCTTTCACCATTCGCTGACAAAAACTGTGAGATGCAAGTGGAGGTCTAAAAAAACCTTTGGGATAATTTCATCACACGAGACATTTTACAGTTCCTAACTGTTGCTTCAAAATGACTGATTGAGCCGTAATGGTTGAGTAAAAGCTGCCTCTTTCTTGAGAGGGAATTAATATATCCCATAATTTGCATCTCCACTGAAGAGGCGTGGAGCGTCACCACATCTTATGGAGCTGCTGCTGCCATAAAAGAATTGCATTAGTCTAGATTTCAGCTGGGGGAGGGAAGTTCGGTGACACTGATGCTTAATAGCGAAAAGGCTGTTTGTCCCTGTGTTGTTGTGTGTTTGCTCTGGGTGCTCCAGTTTCCTCCCACAGTCCAAAGACAGGCAGCTCAGGTTGACTGGAGACTCTAAATTGCCTGTAGGTGTGAATGTGAATATGCCTGTCTGTGTGTGTGTGTGCGTGTTAGCTGTGTGATAGACTGGCAGGCGTTTCCCTGCCTTTCACCTAGTGCATGCTGGTGACCCTCAAATAGGAATGAGTGGGTATAGGAAATGGATGGATGAGTTTCAATAGGGAGTTTTAATGTCCCGTGATGTAAGTCATGTTTCACGGGCTTGACTTGAATATTGGATATCAAAATTCCTCAAACTTAAAGTATCAAATAGAAAACTGCGCTCATATCACATTCGAGTCTCAGCTTCCTTCACCAGAAATATATACTTATACATATAATAAGTATCATTACACAGTTATTAGCCATTAAAAGTTTAAGAGCAGTTAATATTTTGTGCATAAAGTGTGAGCAAGCCTTCCAACACGTCACTGTAGACACTTAACATGGACTGCAATAATAATGAGTATCAGATGTGGGGATGCTGTGAAGCTATAAATGCTATAAATGTACTTGTAGGACACAAGGGCTTAGTAAAAGCAATCCAAAAAATGCATTCAAGTAATCCTGAGAAAGTAAAAAAAAAAAATCTGTCGGATTGTTATTGGACAGACTATTCATAAAAAGTTTAATACAAACTGCCTGTTGATAAGTTTCAAGAAAAATGTGGAATAAAGGCTTTTTTAAGCGATGTTTGAGCACTCTGGATTCTTGTTTTTCATTATAATTGATAATATGTTTATTTCCTCAAGTACATGTTTCAAACTATTTGGTTTGTTAATTTATGCTGATTAACTGTTTCCCCGGTAATTATGCTCAAGTAATTACAACATTAATCTTTTGTGTGTGAATTCCTCGCACAAAACTTTCAACTAAATACAGATTCTGTGACACCAAGGTATTAAAAAAGCAGAGTAATGTCTTTCAATCTAAGCAAATATATCTTAATGTGAAATGCAAGTGGAATTGCTGACAAATGGTGGGTTGAAATGAGGGCTCACCCTGTCCTGAACCACCTAAGATCAGGAGCTCAGATGGCCATTTTTAGAACAAGGATAAAAGGTCCCGTCGGGGGTCTGCGTGTGCAACAAACCATCTGCAGGTCTATCAAAAAATGGCGAAAAGAGGTCTGAGGTGGGCTCATCTACATTCCCCTGACACTGCAGGACCCCTGGAGGACTGGACCGGACATAAGAAGCCATAAATGATTTTCTTAGCACCGCAGGTCCTTACTGTGTTCAAGGAAATGACCAAAGTGTATGAGATAAAAGCAAACGTGTTTTAGAGCCCCAAGAGTCGGGGTGACGTGAATGCCAATATACAGGATGCAGGCTGGAGGAGCAGAGGAGGATGGAAACACTATGGAAGTCATCGAGGTCCTCATATGTAGCAGGTATGAATTATTTTTTCTTTGATATTTGCATGCAAGCATAGGTTAGAAGACTACTTAGAGAAAAGTTTTGATCCATGCAACACCTTTCTCTATTGAAAAATTACAAAACTACTTTTTGTAATTTCTCTATTCATTATTAACACAGGTCACAGACCTATTACTTCTCAAGGTATTGACAAAACCCGCCCCTCTCCGCCTTCTCCCCCCCTAACCCAACAAATCTAAATTGGAGAATCGTTGAACAAACTTTTGCATGTAATCATACACATATTTTATTCATGTAATGATATGCAATAATAGCTAAATCCTTCCGCGTCAGCAGTTCCTGTGCGCGTGGCCCAAACAGAGCATCCTGTAACTGAATAGATAAACACTGTTTGCCAATAGATACCAGAACGAGTCTCTAAATTTAGGACACTTAGGAATGCATATTTCTCTTTAGTTAAACTCACTGTGCATTTTGTCCAACTTAATTACACAGAATGTTGTGCCCTACTTACATCTGCACACTTCAGATTCTCTAGCAGGGGACCGAACAGGCAGTAATAATAAATTTCAGACTCTCCTCCTTGACAGACAACTTATCTAACTTTGAAGGCAGTAGCTCCAAGATGGCTAAGCTGCTCCAAAAAAGTGGAAACTGTCAAGTATGACTTGTGTGTGGTGAGGAACGAGCTGGAAACTGAATCGTGCTGGAAGAAAAATATTTCACATCCACTGTATCGTATTCTAATAAACCACATTCCCCACCAGTGGGGGATTATGACTGTCCATTTGTCTTGGCTGGGCCACCACTGTTAGGGAGACACTCCCTCTCTGTGTCTGTACCATGCAAAGTTAAAAGCGACGCTGGCGACTGCTGCAAGTCATTTGTCTCTGGTAACACTGGATCGTAGGAAGCCAGGACCTCAGCTTTAGTGGATGATACATTATTGCTATCGCTTGCCCTTGTTTAATTACATCCATGTATGGGGTCTGGTATCATATCCTTCAAAGCTTATCCATCATGGGAAACTTTAACCAAAGTCTGCGTTATTGTGTCATATAATCCTGTGTTTGACAGAATATGTGCAAGAATATTTCAGCAATAACTTAAGAAACAGTATGGCTTCTCGACAGCTTATCCATTAATAAGGTTTATCATGTCCGTGGAATATAAAATGAATTCTTTGGACTCTCACATTTAGATGTTCCCCTGGAAAGCCTTTGATGAACGGCTGCTTTTTTTTTTTTTTTGAGTGACTGAGGTTGATTTGAGCCCCGTGTTGTTTATTATCACGTCATTCACACGGCCTTTATGTTCTAATATAAAATTAAATCCAATACAGTTTTACCTCCACAGAACAGATGTTGTGCAAACATGAGAGCGCTGCATTAAAACACACCGCAACATGTGTTACAAATGTTCAAAGCCAGACACCTCAAAAGAGAATATTAGATAAAAATAAATCGATATCTATCACACCATTATCTTTGCATCAGATTTGTACGTTTCTTGTGCATCTGAGCTGTATGAGCCATGCTTTGAGGAGAACTACAGTTACTTTTTAAAATGAATACATTCTTATCCAACTTTAAAAAATGTATACGTCTGAATTTTATTGGCAGAGACATGCTGAATGCAAACCTCCAGAAAGTAGCAGGAAAAATGTTATATACCCCCCAAATAATGCAGATAGGGAATGTCCATTTAATTACAGTGTGATTTCTATTTAAGCATTTGCCCTTTGCTCTGACAAATTTGGTTTTGGACATGTATGGATTTGCAGAAAGTCTGAATTATTATCACTAACTATGTCATTTATATTGTATTGACTTACACTACATATACATCCACAGGTGTATAAAATCTATTTATTTACTTATTTATATATTTGGATTCATACATTTCTTATACATGTTGTGAAATCTTCAATCAATATTTGTATTTTTCCTTCACTATTTAATTTAGATTTAATTCAATTCAATGTGTAGGCTGTGAATGTCATACAAGTTTGATTTTACTGTCCAAAGTCCACAGAAAGCTCATGTACATAAACTCACTGACACAAATACATGTATTCCCAAACTCATTTTGCAACACATGCCAATTTGTGCAGCAGAAACAGTTGTGTTTGTGCTTATTTAGCCCCCTGTAGCCCATCGAAAAACATACATAAACAGACTACAATGAGCTCTGCATGCAGGCTGGTGCATCTTGCGTTACACGGTGCCTACACAATAACTTGATGGCAGATTGATGGCACTTAATAGACTAAAACATTTCTGGTTCATGGTAGCGGCAGTATTAAGTTCAACTAGCATGAATAAAAGCGACTCCACAAAGTCAGGCACATATTTGTCTGACATGGCATTGCTCTGGGGAACAGTTGGTGTGCGATTGTGAGCTTCTCTGTAGTTTACATAATGTAGAACTAAACAATCCGAGCAACTCTCTGTGTGTTAACACACTGCTTGTATATATTTGGAGAGTTAGGCTCTTGTCCTGCAACTGTCATTTTATTCATATTGCCCATTCTTCTATTTGTAAGCATCCCACATGCAATAAGATCCTTGTGTATTCATACAAGAATGTATTCTCCATTTAGCAGCTGCAATCTTAAGTCTAGTCTCCTTTCTGTTATTTCCCCCTGTTGATGAATTGAATAAGAAAATCCCTCTGTTTCTCCGAGGAGGATATTTCTCTGAGTAGCAAAAATGCAACAAATCCACAATGAAAAGCAAACCGACTCGATCTTGACTGATACTCTCCCCTAATCTCTGCTTGAGAGAGTGAGATAGATCTACATTTTGAGTTTACCACCAAACTCAATCGCTCCCTGGATGACTAATGTGTTGCTGGGACAGAAGCTTTGCAATGTGTGGTGAGATCTCCCAGGGCCTTTGTGGCTCTCACATGCTGGACATCCCCATTGAGACAGTAAAGAATAGGTGGTCACTAGGTATGGACACAATGAAACAGAACTCAGGGACTGGAACAATTGCTGGAGCTGTCAGAGGGTGACAGAAACTGTAATTAATGATATTTTCTATTTTCACAGAAGAGAATGAGCATCTGACAGAAGCATTATTAATGAGTGCAGCCTTGTTGGAGGGAATAATGGCAGTTTATTAGCAGCAAGACAGATTTAACAGATCTCTCTCAAACAAAGGGTTGAGACACATTGAAAAATGGAGACAATCTGCCCTAAAGATCCAATGGGAGAAAATGTTCAATACAACAAAAATGTTGGTATTGTGATCGTATTCTTTTTTCCCCTCCAAACCATCTGTTAGGCAAGATGATAATAAAAGAAGTCTACTTTTTTTTCACAATCTTATCTCCTTAAAAGAGACGATGTTGCGAAAGTAGTATCATATCAACAAGCTACCTACTAACTCTGAGGTAATTTATCTGCACAAACTATTGTTTGACAGGTACATAGATGGATATTCTCAGCTTTAGATACAAAAACATACATGACTCTTGAGTGAGAAGGTGATTTATTTATGAGAATACTAATGATAATTGATTCACAAGCAGCATGGCTTTGTCAGAGATTGTTATAAATAAAATGTACATTCTTTTTATCACTAAACAAAACAGAAACCCATTGTGTTGTTTGTATTATTCGCTTCAAAGCAATTTGTATTTCAGGAAAATGTATTTCTCAGCCTTAAAAGAAAATCTTGAATAAACTGAAGAAACAGAGACTATTTTATTTAATACACCAATACAACTAGGACAATAGTTTGCAACCACCAATCCAATCAATCATAGTGAGAAACTATGCAATTACCCTAAAATTATCCCATTATTCCTACAATATCTTATGGATTTAGGCAGGGAATAACTATTTTTCAAGTAATGCTGATAATAGCAATATCGCCACTGGGTGAAAAAGATTTGTGAAACGTATTCCGGCAGTGTTTCAACAGATACTCTTCATTCATCTCACTGGACTGAAATATGGCTTCGATGTGACACTACAGGCATATGCCATTGAATAGATGTATTAGATGATTTCCAGAAATGAAATGATATCCCCCCGAACCTATTTTCAGTTCATGTAATTGATTCTTATCCAGCAAGTTTGACTGTATTATGTTTGTTTGAAAAGTTAAAAGAATTCGGCTAATTTCTCCCCAACCAGGCAATACTTAACCAGATTAGAGTGGCCACTTCAAGCTTTGTTGATGCATCCAAGTGAGGCAGGGCAGCCCAGCTGCAAAAGCTGATCAAAAGAGAGAGGGGGAATGTGATATTAGCATCAAGTGCTTCAGCGAGTGACTCAGACAAAAACATTGAAAAAAACATCATTATTAGACACTTCCTTTACCCATGTTTGGAAGTGAATATATCTGTTTGTGAAGCAGCTGTGTGCATCCATACATGGCATTGATTCGTACTTTAACCAGCATTATAAGGCAATTCCTCTTTTCCCTTTTGCATCCCGTTATTGGTAGTATGCTAATGACATCCGCTGTGATTAGTGATTTTCTTCTAATCTTTATTCCACGGTGGCCTGAGCAATCACAGAGGTAGAGCTTCAAGATTTACAGCAGCGAGCTTCTTCTGACTGCTCTTCCCTTCTGCCCTGACTTGATTTAATTTGAATAATAACTAAAAATTGTGATTCAAAGGCCACTTTGGTGCAAGACTGTGCATTTGCAGATTCGGGAAACACACCCACAGGAACACAGGAAAGCCTTTTTTCTGTCATGACCTAACCTGTTTTGGGCAAAAGGTGTTTAAGAGGGAAGTTCCTGGTTCATCACTAATGCTTAAAATGCTAATGTCTTGCATATGATTACAGTGAGTCTGCACTGATCTTTTTTTCCTTTTGGGCAGCATTTACTGGTTGCTCTTTTCATTTCGACACAAAATTAACACCAATTAATTTTACGTGTCACACTGAACAGGAAGCTTACAATTGTAAACAAAGACCTAACACAGTTTAAGGCCATCATTTCCTAATCAATTGATATTTAATTAAACTATGTCGCAGACAACCTGTAATTTTGGTAAAAAGTGATTTCATTTGTCTGAGGCTTTTGTACTAAAGCTCTTGTAGAGACAATATAAAAGTCTATTGTATCCCCTGGGGAGTGTGGGGGCTGTCCAAATAACTGTGTGGTCTCACACCGTTTCCAAGCATTTGAACTGGAGTCTATCCAGAACACAGCCAAATGGATTATTAGATTTTTTTTTCCAAGTTAACTAGCATTAAAGGGGAAAAAAAGAGGTTACACAAACTGTACCAGCGGCAAGTCAATTTAACATCCTGCTTAAAACATTTAGTAAGACATCATTACAAAGATCAAAACCCTCCTGTGCCAAGTATTGAAAAGAGGTCTGTCACTTATTCTGGTAATTGAAATACTTTCATAAGTTTCTGTTCAAGTCTGCCCGTTATAAAGTGCCTTTGAATGGAGACACTACAGGGTGCAGTTACTGGTGCGAGTTTGCATTGAAATGCACCTGGAAGCCCTCCCTAATTGGCAGCCATCTCATTTGGCTTTGATACTGCACCTCATCATCTGCACGAGCAGAACAGGCCATTGTCTGGGGAGGAAGTGCAGGTGAGAAACAGGCTAATCGCCAAAGACAACGCAGACGGTGCTCGGGAGGAAGCAGAAGTTCAACATGAAGCCATAAAGCAACTCCAAAATAGTGTCAATTACAGCATGTATTCATAATATACTGTATGCCCCTGTAATGTTTTACCGTAGCTTGTGAGGAACTGTATTATACAAAGTGGTAATGTGGGCAGTAAAACCTGAGTTTAGACAGCAAGATCCAAGGACCTTCTAATTAAGAGCGCCATCTCAGGGACAGCATGGGGAGTGATCTAATGGTGAGTGGCCATGCATGTTTTTACCTGCAGTGTGCTTTATCTACCAACGCCTCGCAGCAGGACCTTAGACCGACCTGTCTCCTGCTTTACTGCTGAGATATAGACTGAAACGTGCAGGCACTAGGAGCTAGTCAAGCACCATTACAACTTGAGTGAAACAAATGGGCAATGTGTTTATGCTAGGTTGTACAAACAACCTAACCGGTATGAGGTATCATAGGAGTACCTTGGCTTTGGATACAGGCATGCTGCTCCAGAAGGTGTGGCAATAGCATTCACACCACCTGCAGAAGTGAAAAAGACCTCCCGCGTCTTCCTGTGATGGGGTGAAAAGAAGTATTCATGCTATTACCGTAGTGCAGGCTTCATCCTCTCCTTAGCAGTCAACTATAACCCATCTCAGAGACGCGAGGTGCTAATTACAAAAGAGTGAACTTAGGAACTTGGACAGAAAAAAAATAAAACACCTGCTTGCGAGATGAAGGTTTCACACAGGTGCCTAATCTCACATTTTGGATAGGTTTGTCCTTGAGAGGGATTTCTTAGACTTTGTGTTCAAACCCTATTGCTCACCTAATAACTGCACATCATGTTTCTGTGAATCTATACGATTCTGTGCGGACCTGTAGCTGCAAGCAGTGATTAATTGTCTGAGTTTTCGCAGTGTTTGAAAAGCAAAGCCTAAGCAGTGACAAAAGAATCCATACAAATGGGAAATGGCCTATTGACTAACTCCCTGATATGTGCAAGTCACATGGATAATTGAAAATGAGGAAAATCGAATTGAAACTGAACAGGAATTCAAGATGGCCCTTTTTAAATTTTGATAGAATTATTTTCAGTCCACTGAAGAATTAATGAAGAAGAACACAGGGTAAGTCAGTAGAAGGCTTTTTTACTCAATAGTGTTGATGCTCTGAAGTCGCTCTTTAAAATAAAAACAAACAAACAAATAAAAAAAAAAACAGATCTTTGAACAAACACTGTTGTGCTGCATGTTTTTCACAGGTTTAACTTTGTCAGACATTTGTGCAATAATGTATTGGTGTGTCATAACTCTTCTGAGGGTTGAAAAATGGATTTAGTTAAGTGCAGGAAGTATTATGTTTAGCTCAGGGCAAAGTGTTCTGTTGAGTTATAGCAGCCGATTACCCACAGCTCTGGTCCGGGGACTACATGGGGTATTTGTTTACACCAAAGGAAATGAAACTATTTCCATTTAACTGCCCTACTTATTGGCCTCCTTTGCTCCATTCCTCAATACAAGTGATATGTTTCCTACTGTTACAATAAGTATCTCCACTTTGACCACAGCAGATGGGGGAAAAAAAACAAAAAAAATCCTCAGAGCGAGGAAATAAAAAAGTTGTGCATTACATGAAGCATTGCGAAGGAATCCTGTTTCCCATTACGTCTTCGTAACTGACTGAGTTTTTATGCAGAGGTGCTGATGCAATTAGCCGTTCTCCTGCTAAATGTGTGCCAGATTGTGCTTGGGTTTCAAAGAGTCAAAGAAACACTATCTTGCTTCAATTTCAGGGGACCTGTGCTTAATTTGGCCTCCTTTATCTAATAGAGTTCTTTCTTTTTCAAACACCATGTGGCTTGCTGTTGGTTGAATCCAAATAATGGACCACGATGGTCAGCCGCAAGAGCTGAGAGCCTGATTTTTTATCTGCAATATCACCGTGTTTTTATCTCTAACTTTAACAAGTTTATCCTCAAGAATCCCCACTGCTGCTGAGACCATTATCTATGTTTCAGTTGTGAATATAAAGAAGTTCCCTTGCTGAAAGCAGGGAGAAAAATATAGAAATAGAAATGTAGCCGTAGGTTTTAAAAAGAGCTGAGTGTTAGGTGGAGCTTCCCAAACATTGAAAACACATATTTCACCCACATTTATCTCCATCACTTGACAACGGCACTGACAAAAGCTCCATAACTTGATTTCCAACATGCATATATTCCTCCCACTACAGTGTCAGCATAATCCCCGCCAGGAGTGAGTGCTGCATAGGACTGCAAGAAAGGCAGAGAGATCGAGGGGAGATGAGGGGCTGCTGGAGAGAACGATGAGGTTGATCCCTAGTAAGCTGGCCCGTGGCCTCAACCCTCAAGCATTTATCTGAGCAGCAATGGTGGTGAGTCCGTCACCATTCGCACAGATGAAGAGACACCATGGCTGTCCCTGATCCTACTGCCCCCTAGAGGAAACAGCATGACAGGCAAAAGTAATAAATGTATCTGAATGCATCATTAGATTCTACGTTCCAAGGTGGTTGTAGATATCAGTCATTTTTATGAGTCTCTTATAAAGCAGATCCAGTTTAACTACAAGTGAAATGCTCTTCTCTACTTTGCTTCTCAGACTTTACAACACAGAGTATACAACACAAATCAATATGCAGGAGTAGGCTATTCAGAGTAAATGGACTGTGTGCCTTTGATTTATACACACAAAGCATGGTTAAGAAAAAAGGGTAAAGACGGAAAGATTTCCCAAAATATAAATTGCTCTGTATTGACGTGGTCCCTGACCCAGTGTTACAGCTTAGGAACAAATCTGTAGAGCAAATTTACAATCTACTGTCTCCACAATATTAAATTGTTACCCACCCATTACGCTAAGCACAGATGCCCCATCCAATCGGCAGCTGGTGTGCTGTATATTTCCGTTAATATTTCACATTAGCCTGTGGCGCGACATAATACCAGATGATTGCTTGTCTGTTATGGTATACGATGAGAAGTGTTCAGGGCTGCTAATGTGAGACGTCTCTGTTTACCACTTTGATGGATGGCCTCCCTGATAGGACCTGAGTTACGTTCAGGGGTGTCACAGGAAAAAGATGACAGATGGGCCCAGCTGTTGAAGATATCGACACTTCGACCAGACCATGAAGACATTAATCACAGCACGGCTAAGCAGCACTGAGGGAGAACGGGTGACTTCTCTTATTAAGACACAAGTTGCGACGGATATACACTGTATAATGGACCTCACAGTGATCAGAAGTTATGAATATAGCGGCGCAAGAGAAACAAAGACAATGCTGAAACCTGCAGAGAACTGAAGCGACCCAAAGAACTTGTAACATGATTAACTGTCACGAGAGATTAGGGGCCAGTAATAAAGATAAACAGGGGGTTGTTGATGCTGTAATATAATATTAAGTGATGGCAGATATCCAGAAGTTAGTGTCAAAATGAAAAAGAGGACACTAATGGATCTTTGGGATCTTCAGTCTCAGCCTCACCATCTTGTCATGCTGATAAGACACAACTGGTACTCATAGGCTCACTGTGAATAGATATTATTGTTGTTGTGATGTGTTGCTTAGTGATTAAATATTTATTCATCTGATAATTTCACCCTGTAGACACATATTAGTAGTGCTGTGATTGATAGGTTTTCTCTTTTTTTCTAAATTCTTTGATATTTCATTGATCTTTTCTGTACATACTCCAACATAACGTGGTAGTATGCTCATTCATGAATGATAAGCATGTCCGCTTGAAGAAATGAAAGAAATCAAATACGGCTGTGTGAGAAACTCCTTCCACAGTTGCTGCAGCTCTCTCAGTTTCCAACAGACCAGCTGCCTGTCACTGCTAGTACAGCTCACGAGTAGAATATAATATTCATGGGAGATGGAGGAAGTGGGTGATGATGTATGTGTTTTGGGAGGGGCTGATTGAAGGGAGATTAAATCCCAATCAGTCAACAGAAAGTGATGTTGTCACTGAATGGCTAAAGTTGACCCAGTCTGGAGTCTGAACTACAGTCTGAACTAGAAAGGCCCAGAAGAAACAGAATTTTTTTTGTTGTTTGTCTCAAATACACATCCACACATGGAATAAAAAAGTATATGAGAATAGATTGAATGCATACACTTTTAAAAGTAGGGCTGACCGGATTGTTGCCATTATAATTATTGTCAAAATCTGCTTTCAAAGGCTCAGTTGTTGGTTTTTTTTGGAATATATATGTATATGTATTACCCCCAAAAATCCCATAAATTAGCAAACAGTTATCCAACATTATATATTATGCATCAACATAAATTATTTAGTTATTCATTGACAAGTACATTTAAACTTAGTGATATGTGACTCGAAGTCACCCTCATTTAATTCAGCACTACTGAAACTAAGACAGTTTGACCACATGCGACATGCTTACGGATACATTAGCAAGACGTGGAAATCGTCAAGTATCCGGAATAATTTCGAAATTTACGAAGATAACCCCCAAAATTCAAATGCCAGAGAAACTGTTGTGTCACAAATCTACAGCGAGCTTGGCTTATCAACTGAAAATCATAAGTACGAGCTTAGTCGTCCTCCAAAGTATTCATTTTCTAGCTATTATGGCAAATTTACGACCTGTGTGCTAACAAAGTGGCTAATTGTCACGTTATTTTAGATGCATCGACTGATGGCCTCGTCCTATCTCCGTATTTCTCACTGATGCTTCAACGCCCAAAATCTGGTATTCAGGACAGCCCTATCTGAAAGTTTATGAAGATGAAAGTCAAACTAATCTGGCTTTACAAAATGATAACAACATTAGCACTGAGACACCAGTCCAAAAGTACTTTGGCATCATACAGTGACACCTTTCTCACACTCTCATGATTAAGGTTGTTGTGATAGCCCCTTAATGTGCAAAGAAATGTGATGGAACAGACAACAAAAGTCGAGCTGACAAATTAGACTTGAAATCGTTCATTAGCAACATAATGTCTGGAAGTTCATTAATAACACTGTTTTTAATTATTCATGGTCTTGTTTCACTACAGCAGTTTTTCTCCTGCTGAGACACATATCTCAATTGGCTAAAAAAATGTTTCCAAAAAAAAAAAAAAGTCAGGGAGTGAGGGAAAGAGAGAAAGAAAAAACTGAGAGGGAGAGAAGGAGAGAGATCAGAACACACACAAAGATGGGTCATTATTTCAGCACTGCAGGGGAGACAGTTAAACACTACTTTGTTCTGTTCAATTTGACTCTGTGCAACATAACATGCAACCATCTGGGTGTAAACCAGCTTATACCTTATTTCAAGCAATTTTATGCATCTCGTAAGTGCGACTGTTTGACTACCCACCGTGCTGTGCGTTCGTTGCACAGCTTGGTATTCTATGGAAATCCCACTGTTATTATCAAACAGTCACTGTGGCCAACATTCAGGAAGCAGTGCGTTTCACACCAACTATAGCACGACGTTGAACATTACATACTTAAAAACAGCTGTTTGCTTTTATTTGTGCTTGGTCACTTCCTATAAATAGCAGTGGCAGATCTTCCTATAGGCAACATAGGCGCCCACCTATGGCGCCAACCAGAGGGGGGGCACCAAAATCCTCTAATTACCCAAAAACTTTTTTTTTTTTTGGATCATCACAGTCACAACATGCTAGACCAGTGGTTCCCAACTGGTTCACCCACCGATTTCTCCTTAGTCATTAGTTCAGTTCAGTCCACACAGTTTAATATATTCAGTGTCATACTTGTGTTTGGCCATGTGTCAAGCTAGTTTGCTGTCTCTGTTAAGCAGCTGTTCGTTTTTCACTCACTCTACAGCAGGAAACAGCACTTCAAAATAAAAGCTATGTGCTGGAAATTCACTGTACTTAAAAATAAAGTATGTTTTCTTACAAAGTTGTTACGGTGGCAAGTCACTTGCATTCCATTCACAATAGATCTGTGACCTACTTTTAGATCATGATCCACCAGTTGGGAAACAATTTGCTTGAGCATTGATGGGTGCAGTGGAGTGGATGTTGAAAGCATAAAAGTAAGAGAAAATGACATCACACACACACACACACACACACACACACACACACACACACACAAAAAAAGCAATCCAGGGTGAAGTACGAAATGAAAAACGAAACGGCAAAATTTGAAAAATTGCTGAATTTTTTTTCATTGTTTGTTATTTATTATTGTTGCTTGTTAGCTAAGTTGTTGGTTTGTGTTGACTTCTCATTAGCTCTTATTGTTGTTTGTAAAAAGTATGACAAATATGAAAAGATATTTATGTGTTTTTTCTTTTGGAGGGTGGGACTGGGGGTGCATGGGAAACGTCCAGCACTGATAAATAGATTACTTTAGTTGGACTCACCTTAAATTCCCCATCACATGTATTGTAATGATTATTACATGGAATACATTTTTCAAGGAAAAAAAAACCCCCAAACAAATAAAATATTATTTTCATTTGCCTCTCCCAAAAATGTCTTACATATGGCCTAAGTGTCTGAGCAGTGCCTTACTGTCTAATGCCATGCCCCACTGTAATCCTTCAAATCTCAATTAAACCTCAGCTTCATCAAGGTCAGCATTAGCACAGCAAACAGCTAGAAACATCTTCTTCCAGCTCCCTTCTATCCTCTTACACTTAAGTTGAATACCAGATGAGATGTTATGCAAGAGACCTCCTTTTGTTTATCACAAATATTAATATCTCTGGTAAATACAATCCTACAACAACAATCTGGTCGGACATGTCTTCCATCCCACAGGAACATCATGGGGTTCGATGATTGCCCACCGTGGCATACCTGCACAGATGAAACTCATCCTATATTCTAAATGCTAAGTGGTTTCATCCAGCAGTGAGGAATGGAATAAATATGTGGATGGCTTTCCTCACTCAAATATATTCTCAAACATGGCTGCTTGCCCCGGTGCTTAGCAACATCGAATCCGAGAAGATAAAAAGGAAAGAGGGAGAAAGGAGGGAGGCAGGGAGAGAAATCCTTGCTGACAGCTGCTTTCTCCATGCTTCTCCATGTTGTAAAGATGTTACCCTCAGAAGTGTATTGAGACAACTGACCCATTGTTCCTGTCGTAATTAAAGAGACCACAGCTGAAGACACCGAGCCACATGGCCAGAGGGGGCTTTCCTCACTTTTAGCACACTGTCCACTGTAACGCTATCAAGATTGAGTGGCAAATGCCTGTGATGTCATTGTTTTAATTTTGTAACGTTATCTTAGAGCTAAAATTCAAAGGAATTATGTATTCGTTGACGTATTGATCCACAGATTGGATGATGTACGCTTGCATTTATTTATTTTTGGCGTAACCAGAAAATTTGAGAGCAGTTGATCTTTGTTAAGTACAGCTATTTTTCAGACTTTTAAACACAACTGCTTCCAAAGATGTGACAAGATGTTATCATCACATACTTCCCTTTTTTAGATTGCTTTTATTATTATCAAACATTACAGATTTAAAAGCGGACCTTGTCTCTATTATTTTTTTCCCCCTCAAGTTCAAAGAAGCTCTCAGCTTTCACAATTATGACAAACAACAAGCGGCACTGACAGCTCACAAATGTATACTGTCATGAGTGCTAATTTTCAAATGATATTTGTATTGCATTTATTACAGTAAACTCATCTATCTGATCAATTTGAACTGCTGCATCATTGTTGGTGTTACGGTGTTGCTCAAATTTCGGCATTTGCAATCACATTCTCACTCACTTGAGCCTCCGCCTGAAGCAGCTGTAAATCGAGTAATTTCACAGTAGCATGAAAAGTTGAAGACAGGCTTAGCAACAATGTCATGCGAGACATGGAATCACATTCATCTATCTGTGTGACTATTTGATACATATCTACTTAAGCTCTGAGAACAGCGTCTGTGTGTATTCCCTCTACACTCTGAAAAATGTCCTCATTCTGTTAGCCAGATAATGACCAGTCTGACTTCAAAACAGTCTATTCTAATTAAAGTCCTGGTCCAAGGCAGAGCCACATTCCACCGGCAGCAATCTGATGGAGTGGACGGACTCACATGAGACAGGCAGCATTACATCAGACTTTGATTACTGAGGTATTCACTGGATGTCAATCATTCGGCATACCTGGTTTCAATTTTAGGTGCGTATTTGATACTTGATATTTCTGATGTTTCACAGTATCAATTAGCAGCACACATTATTATGCAATTAGAAATGTGCACTTTGTGGATAACGTGAGTTGGTTTGAATGTTAATTTCTATCTTTTGGGAAATGACAACAACACATTGATTAATTAGGCTTCATCAAAGGGGAAAAGTCAAATTAAATACTTCTTAGCAAGTAAATTTTTTAAACTGCATATGCTGGCTTGGAAACAGCATGTTTCTTTGTGAAATTTGGTTAATAGGGATTAATGTAGTCCTGAAATCCTGTCTACAAGTTTGTGAGATAAAGGGTCAAACAGATAGCAGATTGTTCGCTGAGTGGGAAGGCACTGACCTTTGAGATTCAGTTGAGCCTCAACACAGAAGACATTTTAAAGCATAGAATAGACTTAATGAATTTCACTGAAAGTAACCATCCAAAGCCCAAAGTACATTCATCAAAGGCTGTTATTTTTTCACTCCCGATTGTCTCTTTGTGTGTGGTTTCTGGTTATCAGGATATTTCGGAGAATATTTTGCATATTTAAATGAAATCTGATGGAGAGTTTGCTTGTACGCCAAAGAACAAGTGCTTAGTTTTTGGTTAAGGATTTGGATTGAAAAACACCACCTATGTGGCCATTCACTAAGTTTGTTAAAACATTTTTTGCTATTAACTCCTGTGTTTTGAAGCGCGAATGTGCAAAATATGATGGTCTTTTGCCAATGTGGTGCTTTGGCAACATAATAAAATGGCCAAAACCCAATGGTCATCAGTCTGACTTCTTCGAAATTTGGCACAACTCAACCTTGTGCTTTTCCCAGAGAGGATCTAAGTAGTCTCCAAATATTCATAGGCCCAATCAGCCAATCAAGTGTATTTTAATACAGATCTGGGCCAGATGCATTTTAAATTTTTTCATCTGTTATTTAAATAATGCATTTTTAAAGTTGTGCGGCCTTGGTAGAGGTCTGTGCTTTGAGTGTTTCTTAGTTTTTAGACATGTGTCATCCTTCAAGGGTAAACCTACACCACAGCTTTAGTATAAGAAAGGTAGTGCTGCTTAAAACTCATTACTGTTGTCTGTACCGCTTCCCACACTCACTGTATCTGCAGACACAGTGGTAACTTCTTCTTTGTAAAGGGTTTACATGCTCAAGCCCATCATCCCAGCTTCCCGACAGGGTTATCAAAGCAGCTTCATAAATGAGCAGTTAGGCTTCTCGAAGATTTTTGCAACATAATTACATACTGTGGTGATTTGGAAATAAAAGTATACAACAAAATTATCATTTTTAGCGCCTGTCCTCTCCACTTCTCAGAGTGCGTGGCATCCAGTTGAAAGAAATGATATGAAATCCCCCCCAAAAAGGAAAACAAACTACTGGAGGCCATTATCAACCAAATGTGATGCCAGCATTACTTTGACCAGTAATAAATACTGAACCCTCAGTCTCCTGATCTGTACTTACACACCCTAATCCTCTGCTCAGCACATTGAAAGCTACACCGCTGAACTACACACGATTTAGTGAAAAGAAAACACAGGTCTCTGCAAATGTAGTGAACATTAAGTGTTCAAAAGGTCATACTTATTTATTCTGGCAGTTTGGTAGCATTATGAATCCCCACGTTATAAAGAAGTGAACATCATTGCTTAATTTTTTTTTCTAATTCAATAAATAAACCAACTGTGCCTTGGCGGCAAACTCTCCCAGATGCCAGAAACTGTTGGAAGGTGGGCAATACTTCAGTGTTCTGTGATTAGCCCATATATCAAAGTTTATAACTCACCACAGCTATTGTACTTGGTGGAGAGAAAATTGAAAAATGGCCAAAGCACAACTACAATGTGGAACTTATTAGCTCTGCAAACCTGTCTCCTGGAAATCCGGCGTGTGGTAAAGTTAAGGCTACAAAATCACTCTGGGTAAGGTTAGAGAAAGGTGGTGGTTTTGGTGGAAATGTAAAAAAGTAAACATTTTGTCTTGTGCATTGATTTTTCTTGATAACACTTAACCAAGACCAGTTTTTTGAGGTGTATTAACTTAACATTATAGCATTTAGCAATGTTCAAAAAATACCAACTGATTACAATTTTACGTAAAAAGCAAATATGTGCCAGCAACTTATACTGCAATAGCAACTAAATATTGGTCCAATAAACATTTGCTGTATTCAAGCATGTCAACCAAGTCAACAGTTTTCATTGAGTGAAATAATAATTGATGGTTGTATTATCAACAAAAAAACCACATCTTTGGCATTACTGATACCTCAAAGTACCGGGTAGTTAGTAGAAAACTATTATGTAAGTGTCATCACTTTATTTTACAGTTGTCTTCTCCCTGTGTAACTTATTAATTACTGATATGGTAATGCTGAGTTAACAAGTCTCATTGCTTTGAGTGATGCCTCCCAACCTTGAGATTGTAAGATGATTAGTTTGTTGCTGAATCACTGTGACTGTCATCTCTTTTTCTTCACTTCTTTTGCCATTGTATACAAAGCACTGACACCAGAGATGAGAGTTCACGTCCCCAGTAACGTAGTGTTTGTTGTTTAGGAAACAACAGTGCTTTGGTTAAGGTTAGGAAACCTTGTGGTTTTAGTTGAATGTTACTTTGCTGATTTTCAACTAGCCTTGTATAATAACACTGTGGCTAGTATGTGTAAATGAACTGTGGTAAACTTCCCCCCGTCTTACCAGTAACCTAATGCCCCTGCTCATCTCTCTGGCTCTGAGGCTGCTGCTCAAACTACAGATTGTATTTGTGCATTCTCGTATGCCCGCCACCATGAAGACAAAGATTACAGAAGCGGATCAAGAGCGAGACTTGCCACGCCCCCCTCACCCTCTGTCTCAAACTCAGACAGAAATCTGATCAGACTGTAAAACTAGGCAGTGCTCAACAAATGTTTAACAAGACTCTGTAGCTGTGTTATCTACTCCTTCCCCACAATGTTTTCAGAAACATATTTTAGTGCACTATTTGGTACAAGAGTTTGTTAACATGAATTGGGTGCCATACTGTTTAATGATTTGTAAAATGAAGGCTGAAAAACTGAGATCAAACTGTAAAACTAGGCAGTGCTGATCCAAAAAAAAAACAAAAAAAAAAACGCTCACCTTACAATTTCAGAAACCTATTTTAGCTAGGGGTGGGCAATATGGCTCTGAAAAAATATCACGATATTTCAGGGTATTTTTGCGATAACGATATTCTTGACGATATGACAATTGTTGAAAATATATATACATTTTATTATTAATCTAAGAGCGTAGAATTGCAACAAAATAAATGAGATAGTTTTACAGCTTGCCTTCAAATGTTCAGCAAAAACTAAACAAAAATGATCTCTCATTTCTTTAGTTTGTAAACAACAGTAGAGTAACTCAAGAGGGAGATTCAGATTCTGTATACAATATTAAGAGTTCAACAAAATAAAATCTACCACAAATTACACATTTAAACAGCTTCCAAACACAAAAAGATGTACCCTTACATCTAAATATATAACCTGTAACAGGCTATTTCACACCACTGAAGCTGCTCCTCTTTTTGGAACCATCAGAGAGTTGGTAATAATTTCGTTTTTAGCCATGGTTGTTGTTGCCGTGGTTAAGAGTATGACGTCAAAATGTGGAAAGTCAAAATCGAAATATCAAAATGTTGCAAGTATCACAATATGAATTTTTCCCATGATATTAAAAAATACACCAGTATTATCGCGAATGAGATGATATGGCACACCCCTAATTTTAACTCAACGTTTAACTGTAATTTGAGATTGTTTTTGCTAAAACCTTACTGTTTAAAGGCAAACAGGAAGTGAAACTTATCTTTGCTCTCTTCAAAACCAGACTCCAATACCAAGTTGTTTTTTTTATCCAAAATGCCTGTGTTTGGGAAGCCCTGAGCATATAACTGTGTAAAGGAGACTTGGATTATACTGCAGGAGTAGTGTGAGAGTTTGTTAATGGATGTTTTGATATGGTTTTGCTGTTGTTAAACGTGGGCCCCAATCAATCAATCAAAATCAATATATTGGCCATTTTCCAGGGAAGCATGTGAGAAAAACAAAGTTTTCATGATTAATTCAATGTAAAACAACATGACTATGACTAATTGAGAAACATTTGCAACCAGATTATTACCCGATAATTAACACATACTTGTAATGTTGGTAGAAAATGTATCTGGCCAGCATCACGTTCCCTTCAGACCATATATGCTTTTGCAAATTGGATGTATATAAACGTAATGTTTAGGTGACAGGTTTGGAATTAAAACAGATGTGACCATGATGTAAAATGACAGGCTAACTATGCACTTAGGACATTATGCAAGTAGTTCATACTTGTAACAATAAACACCTAGAATTACAATTACACACCACACATTAACCTAGCAAGTTTCCACATGATACACTGACTAATAATTACCCATTTAACTTTCTCACTGCAAGTCAACACTTCTTACCACGTAATTATCTACGACATCTCAGACATTTATTAAACCCTAGAATCAACTTGTGCACTTTTGTATCATGTTCAGATTTAATATACCAGTTTATACAATCATGCCAGCAGCTATTAAAAAGGTGAAATCCTGAACTTTCCACACACTGTCATCTCCTCCTGTGATGGTAATTGACTGAAATGATGTTTACACTATAAAAGATGGCACACTTGTTGTGGCAGGTTCTGTCAGAACCTGCTCTTTACATGTAACTGAATCAGCCAAAGCAAAACTTTTACGATGTGTCAGTGAGCAAAGTGTGAAAATCATTGCTGCTGGATTGCTTTTAATTTTGATATATGAAAATAGAGCCATGGTGTGAAACACATCTCTTCCAGCACATTCTACGTCTGTTTTGAAAAGACTTATTGGCACTGTCAGCTAGTGCCACCTGACAAGCCAAAGTACATTTCTGCTTGGTAGTGTGCACACAGCCTCTCTAACCAAAATAAATGTGCCATACAGATGGATGTATCTTATTAATAGAAATAATTAAGGACACCAGATTTAACAACTCACTCACTGACTGACTGGACACTAGTTTGAGGGTGGTAAAGTGGAGCACTTGGCCAATAACTACTCAGTAGTGTTTTCTCTTTCACAACGGTGCTAATGAAATCCCTCGTTTACTGCCAGGACTCCAAACACCATAACATCACTGTGATTGATCTGAAATAACGTTATGTGTAATGTTACTGGAAAGCTCCATAATATCAGCAGGTAATAGACTATAGTTACACTAACCCACACACTTAATTATCTTTAATTAGCCCATCTTTTTAGTCCATTAGCACCAGCTGTACCGATGCGTGTTCAACTTGCAAACCAACCTTTTTTTGCTGCCGATTAACATTACCATCCTCAAACTAAAGGCCATTATGTTTTCTGCTTTTTACAATCGAGGCATATTAAGGCTTCAGTCTATCTCCCCTCGTGGCATACTGGATGGGTTGCCATTACATAGAGAGACTAATAGAGACACACTTATGGGCAATTTACAGTCTCAACTTCACCTGACTCTTCGCAGTTGGGAAGGAAACAGAGCTCCCATGCAACACTCAAAGGCAGAACATTCACTGCGGACACCAATTGAGCCACGAATTAAACCCAGGACCATCTTACTGTAAAGCGTGCATTCAGACCGGAATCAGTGTTTAAACAGCGCAGATAATCTGAAGGCTTCTCAAACGCCAAAACACTGCACAATGCTTTACAATCTTGAACAGCAATAATGGCAGCAATTATTTTCATTGCGACAATCCAAAGGTATCCAAACAGTATAGAAATACAGCACTCATGATAAAAGGTAAGCCACCAGGAATGTGTGCTTGTATGTATGTGATTGGCCAGCGCCTTTCCTTGCTGGAAGACCTCATGTTACGGCAAATGTTGAACAATTTTTTTTGCTTAACAACCCTACGTTTTTTTTGTTGTTTTTTTTGGTTACAGCCCTCTGCATCTGCATTCCTGCTATGCTGCCAAACTGTGCTCATTAAAATAAACGAGGGCGCTGTGTTTTCTCACGCAGAGCTACAGTTGGTCTGAATGCAGCCTAAGATCAGTTAATTGTAACTTGTGAGAATGAACTTTTTAACCAGTGAAATTTAAGAGATTATTGATTAAAATGTGAACATTTTTATTGATGTTTATGCATCAATTGAGGAACAAAAAAATCTTTTGTGACCACTTTAGGCTTATGGTATCTTCATATTTAAAGAAACATTTTATAAACTGACAAATCATCTATGCTAATGTCAAAGTTCTGCTATAAGTAGAGTCCAAGCAAAGCATGATATAGATTTTTGTTAAGTGTAAAGCAATGTGACATGTCAAAATCTTACAAAGCATTTGTAACCTTTAAAAGTATCAACACTTGTGAACATTGATTGTCAAGATTAGCATCATTGTGCTTTAATTACTGTAAAAACCAATAATGTGATGGCTGTTCTGTGTCTGGGCATAAGAGGTGAGGGCAATGGAGCAACCAGATTCACCTCAGGGAAAGGCCTGTCATCACCCGCAGTGTTTATGCTGCACTGAAGCATTGATATTTTAGCAGAAATTGCAGTGGGGCATATGCATCCGGTACACAGCAGGTCACAGTTATTCTAAGGAAACTGATAGACTGTGGTGTTGAATGGAATATTTCCCAAACTCAGGGACATCCCTCATACTGAGATGGATCTCCTAAGTGGCTACGAGCTACATTAGAAAGCTTTATAAGACAGTGGTAAACAATATGATTGGGCTTCCTATTTTTGTATGCTTCCTGCACTGCATTGTTTATTGCATTATTCCTGAGAAAATGATGAAAATGATTTACTTTCCTATTTGGGCCCGTGAAGTTAAGCAGCTTAATTCTTACGTTTTTAGGTCCAACCCTTTTTTCGTCTCTGGAAAACCCCCCAGGGAGATGTCTCTGTGCAATTGACCTCTCCTGAATATGAAAAATCTTCCTGCACACAGGCCTGATTATGCAAACACTGAATCTGTTTCTCGAATGGAAGATAACTTGAACATGTATAATTTCCTGAATATGTATTTTTTGTTTGGATGATGAATAGGTAAACATGTTGTTGCTCATACCTGCCCAACTGTAGCTCATCCTTCTTCCTGTTACCTTGGGCCTAATTTAATAACCTAAAACTCACTCAGCCAACTGTGATCCTACTGTGCACCCTGATGGCAGAAATATGTGTAAACACCTGCACTAATTACCTTCTCAGGCAGATTATTTATGAAATGCATTAAAGCATGTGTAAAACGATTCATTGGTCAGAATTCAGGGCAATTTTTCACTCGACCATCCAAATATCTTCCAGCCCAAGGGAGACAGAGCATGTTGCCGCTGAAACTTAACGTTATTATCTCTCTGTGACTGTTCATTTTCAGGACTGTTTGTTGAAAGGAGACTAAACAAGATTATCAAAAAAGACAAAGATGAGTATGGCTGTGTTCTCTAATTCAGACCACATTGATTGTTTATGTTTGATGTAATCTGTTTAATGTGTTTATTGTCCTGCGGACCTTCCCACTTTTCATGAATTTCCCTAAATAAAAGGATGACAATACCTGTTCCTCAAAATTGTATCTCTCGTGAATGAGCTATGCCAAGATATGCCTCATAAATATTTTCTTATTACAAAGTTTGTGAGAGAGCGTATTGACTGCACCGCAGGTGCTGAGTAGAGGAAAAATTAGCACGGCACTCCGCCTTGAGTGTTCAGGAGGACTAATTGAGCCAAAACTTCTCAGAGATAGACATCTCTGATTACATTACATCAGTGAAATATTCTTCTTCAGTCTCACAAGTGTGCTGATACTGGAACAACAATGAACAAGACAAACTTCCACCATGATTAACAGTGGGTAATGATTTCTCATATCTACTAATTATCCATGTTTGGTTATCTTGTACCAGAAGTTACTGGGAGGGAGCCAAATTGATCAAGAAAATTTGTATTCATTTTCAACCATAATGATGAATGAATCTAATTTGAAGAGTCAAGTCAAATCCATTGCTATCTCATCAGTGAAAATGACAACAGATAATAGATTTTCAGACCTCACCATTCAATTGGTGAACCATTTAATATAGTTGATACAGTGGGTAATGAATTTCATTGATAGCCTTTTACAGATACAGAACAGCACCAAACTCTTGCATCACGCACAATAAAAAATTCAAGAGCTTACTCAAGTGTTTCACTTAAGTTACTGCAGGCTTTACTGTAGTGCAATATACAATGTAGATCACAGAATGGGCCTAATGACGTGAATTTTTAACAAAGGGTTTTTGCAGCAGACCGGTCTCAAGGAATCTGTGAAACCAGAACAGAGACTTTGAATACAGATAACATGCTCCAAGTGCAATAAGAGACATATTTACATTTCCCATTGAAAGGATTATGTGAAGGAGATTTAGCTACTGAAGCAGGCGCTGGTTTGACAATGAAATAGCACATTGAAATGTAAAAGTATGAAGGTCGAGATGGCGGTTAGATACATTGCCTTCAACACTTGTGTTAAACTGTGAATATGTACAAGGTCAAAGATTTTCTATCAAAATTATTATTATTTAATCATGACCAGACCTCACTTGAAAGTTCCAGCTGCCCAACACTAATTATACTTCTTAACTTGTTTATATGTGAAGTTCTGTCCCATTGTAATTTTGTCAAATCGTTTTGTGCTGGAGAGAGACAGATTTCAATTTTACACTTGTTTCACATATTTTTTGAGACAATGCTGTCATGGGAAAGCTGCAAAAATTAGTATTCAGAGACGTAATCAGGTTCATTAGAAAGAGGCATTCACTTGTTCATTAATGTTAGTTTTGCATAGTATTTGAACTACACAAAGGATGGGAGGTAGAAGTCAACTGTCTATTTGAGGTGTTTGACTTTGGACTGTGGGAGGAAAAGGTTGGACTATGAAAGCAAGTCTTTTATCAGTTTAATTAGAGCAAATTAAGAAATGTCCAAATATTCAAGGACTAAAAAATCAGGGATGTCCTGAGCCGATCTGCAGGGTCAGGATATAGGCCAGGCTCAATTTGCTCTCTCCTGGTGTGCCAACTGTCAAAAGCATTCTGTCGCACACCCTGAAAACTTTGGAGTCACATAGAGCTGTGAGCGAGTGAACTGCAGAGCACACAGAACAAATAAACAGCAGCCAGAGGTTTCGGTTAATGATATGACAGCATGTGTCTTCATACCGTGCATGCAGAGCCACAGTCAGTTTTTTTTTTTTTTTTTACAAAGAAATTCTGCAACATCTCTCACATTTGAACTTCACTATTTTGTAAATGCTGGTGTTGATGGAAGGTTGTCAAAATCCTGCCCAGAGGTGCTGTGACAACAGAGCGGCACATATGCTCTCCATACATTACTGAATTTCTTCACTGATTTTAATGCCAGCCTACCTTATGCCTAGTGTGCACTGCTGCTGAACAATTATTGAATTCAAGTTGATATCGCGATGTAATTGAGCACAATTTTTAAATCACAAAAGCAACAATTTTCTTCCAACTAGAGGGGTCGGGAACACCTGGTCCTGTGGGCTTCAAGTGCACACATGCTGCCATACGCTCCACGTGACATATGCAAATGAGAGTAGATGAGGAAAACAACTTGTGAAATGCTACGTGCAAGCTTTGATGCTCGCGGTAGTACTGTGTGAAAATGGCCAAGGCTGACATTAGTGCAATCCACATGTTTACTGCATTATTGTTAGAGTAGCGAGTTTGTGGTTGAGAAAGCAAGTGTGAGACAGAGAGACAGAGACGGTGACAGAGGAGGATACAAAGCAGGCATGGGTGATCTGTAAAGTTGTAGCTCCTTTTACGAAATATTTACACAATGAGATCAGTAATGAAGATGTGATGACTTTGAGGGTAAAAGCAAATGATAGAACAGCTAAAACAATCTGGTAAGTTCAGAAAATTATGTCATTTTACTGTAATGCAGCCTTTAAAAAAACAGGAAATGACAACACTTACGATATTCAAAATCTAAGATGATATATTCTTATTTATATGGATATAATATGACTGTATTGCAGGTTTCACTTTTCTCTGAATAAACCCGGCAGCTCAACAAGACCAAAGTGTCAGTGATTTGCTTCCTATGTGCCGGGTAAATTGAGGTGGGTTAGCCCTGAAGTCAACATCTATGTCCTGACCACAGTCTGGAAGCTGAGGTGAGAACAGTCAACAACATGTTTACAACGAGGCTTTGAGGTACCTAAATATTTTTGAGTGGCAAAGCCATAGTCAGTATGCATTAGTGTGTGAGATTTGATTCAGTGTTGTTACTGACAGGAGATCTGTAAGATTCACAATTATTTATAAAAAAAAAAAAACAACAACAAAAAAAACCCATTTACAATAATATAGGTAAGGAAGAAGATAGAGGAAGATACATTTTTAAAATGTCGTAATCGCAATATTGTTAAAAAATAGTGATTAGATTATTTTCCCCGTATCTTTCAGCCCTAGTCAAAGTCATTTTTAAAAGTAGTAGTTTGGAAGCAGTATTGGCAGATAGTCAATAACAAAGGACTCTGATCGGGACTGGAGCCAAACAAACAGGATTGGTGCATCCCTAGAATTAATTTTATACCCAAGACAAGTCCAGTCATTTCCTGTATGCAGTCTCCAACTATTTACTATCTGAACAATGTGTGATCTGAAGGTCACGTTTCCTGCTAAGGGCAGCAGTTACTGTACTGCAAATCATGAAAATGTGCTTGCTTTGACTGCATTTATTAGCTGGATGTAGCCGTGCTCTAGCAGGTGACAGCTAGTCAGATGTGACAGAGTGCAATATTATCCCTCAGACACTGTCCCCCCTCCCTCAATTTCAGACAGCTACATCATGAGAGGATGATGTGTTTGAATTATTGATACATTCTCAAGGTTGAGTGCATCATGCTTTTTAAAGGGCTCTGAATGCGACGAAAAGCATTTTAAAGAAAGGAGTGCAATCAAGTCTGGAATCCCACAATTAGAGAGATATAAGCACACTAGAGCTATAAAATGATAACCCCGTCTGAGCAGAGGGAGACTAAGAGATGCCGCTCTCGATGACCACATAGGGCTTAGGGTTTCTGAAGATGGAGACTTGTGACAGATGCCTCTATCTTTCTACTGCAGTTGGAACATTTGATCCGTGCACACTGCGGATCACGGAGCGAGAATTTGTTATAATTAACTATGAGGAGTGAATGCATCCTACGGAGATTACACTAATTACTTGAGCTATCTTGGAGGTTCACTATAGGATCAGAGCTCTTTGTGTGTGTTTCTGTGTCATACGGGTCTCTTGGAGAAACAAACACACACCCTCATTTGTTTTCTATTAAACTGAGTGCTTAAAAATCAAGGATGGAAACTGCGAACCTTTAACAATGGCATAAATAGTTGAATTCAGATAATTTTTAAAAAAAAAATGCAGCATCTAAATTTCGGGGCAAAAGTTCATAATTCATTGTATCTAAACCTATAACAAGGTCTCAGGTTGGCCAAACTCCAAAACAGCCATTTAAAATTTATTATTTTGCACTTATTTTCTGCAAATCTACGTAATTGGTCCCACAACAATTTGTCCTGTGTTTAGCATTTTTAACCAAACCATCACTCCTTATTCACCTGCCCTGTAGACTAGCCTCCAGGCAAGGAGCCTTTTGAAAAAATGATTTGAAAATCTGTGAACTTATCCTTGAAAGTGACTCTTCATATTGAACTCACAACAACTCAAAGTTGCGAGCATAATGTGTCTGTGTTGTCAGCCATATTAACAAAGTGAACACACCATTAAACAATGTCATTAACCACCGACTCATGCTAATGTCTTCCTTTAACTATCAATGACGCTTAGCTTACTGGTCTGAAAGGGAAATCTGTTTTCTGGATTATTAGTCCAAAATAGAAAGTCACTGAGCACTTCGAATGTTGTTGTGGTGCTTGAGAGGGTGGGACACTGCAGTTAAATTGAATTGAAATAATTCAAATGGCAAGGATGGGCAGTGTAGGACTACTCGTGATTGTTTTTATTGATGTATTTGTGAGTGGTTAGCACAGAGTCAATGAATTGGGTGTTGCTTTTATATTGTGTCCTGTGCAATACCCCATTTAGCATGCCCATCTAAATGCTAATAAGATTAGAGCTGTTTTAAAATTGCTCAGTATAACTGATGTAGTAATTCACTGATTGCTAACTAACTGTAACTTTGTGGCAACTTAAATTTGACATGACGCCTTAAATTCTCACCCCAGCACTTTCTTTGTGCTGAGCTACTTACTTCTTCAAAAAAATATAGAAATTACTTCTGCAATCTTGGCCTGGAGCCTCATCTTTTTTTGCTTTATACAATCAATCCTGTCCAAAGTTTGTCACTTGCCTCTTTAAAGAAGTACTCACATTTCTCTTGCCAAGGTGCACATCTCTAAAATACCATAGAGACCACAGCACACTCGACAAATATGACCCTAAAAGCACCCAAAACACATTTTTTCAACACATTTTTTGCTTGCTCTGTAATGAGACATGACAGTATGACCTGGAGCCATGCCTTTCTTGTACATTTTTGTTGCTACCTTGGTGAAGGATCAACATCAGGATGGTTGGAGAGAGGCTTTAAATCCTTCAATTAGTTAAAGAAATATTGTAGTCGGTGCCTGTGACTTTGGTTCCTTTGTGACACTCTCATTCCATGGCTATATTAATCAACCTCGGCCCGTAGGCCCAAACAGATGGCTTTGATAACTTGCTTAAAGCAGTCCAAAACTCCACAGATAGCGCTACAGTAAACTAGACATCCATCTTTGGCTCTATTTGTTCCATTCCCCATGCAAACAGAGTCATTATACACTTGGCTAAGGGGAGAGATTCCCTGTCGCAGAGCCTAACCCTCTCCTCTTGAGGATTTGGATCTTTGTCATCTGTATTTCTTAAACCAGTCAGCTGATACTAATATCAAGTGAGCGTAACTGGTTCCAGCCACCTTGAACAATCTGACATCTCACCACACATTTCTTTTTTTCCCCTGATCTGTTTAAAGTGACATCCAACAATTTTTTTTTTCTACAAGAAGCCTCGAATCATATCAAGCCTGAACTCTGTCACTGCGCCATTTTACAAAACAGATATCTAATAAGGCACTGCTCCTTTTCCAAAAAGACTCCTTTGACAATTAATATAATGTGACGCTTGAAAGCAAAAGCAGCAATGCATTAGCATTAGCAAAAAAGAAGACAAAAAAACAAAATATGGGTCGGGCTAATTAACCTCAGAACAATGAAAAAAATTGATTACTTTCAAGTCATATCAACTCCTTAAAACAATTCAGTTCAATTTAGTTTTATTTATAAAACCCAATATCGCTAATCACAATTTGCCTCAGAGGGCTTTATAGCATACGATGTCCCTCTGTCCTTGGACCCTCACAGTGGATAAGGAAAAACACCCCCCAAATGCCCAAAACACCAGTTAGCACAAAATATGCTATGGAAGGTACGTTTACATGGACCCAAATATTTCACTAATAATCAGAATAGTAGTTCAGTCAGAATAAAAAAATGCCTAATGTAATAACCTCGATTGGAAGAGACTAGCCCGATGGGAAGGTATTTTTCGTTCTGGTTGGATGGTGTAAACATTTGTTGTACCGTTACAACTGTTTCTTCTACGAGCCGCTGCTAAATTTGACAGACAACAGTTCATAGATCTGATGTTTGATTTTTTTATTTATTTATTTTTTTTTAAATTAGATCTGCTAGTGTTACGTTTTTTGTGAGTGCTCTTTGATTTTGAAACAGGAGCCTCTTATAACGTTTTTGCTACATGGTAAATTGAGGCTGGACATTATCATGTTTGTAATTTGTCACTACAGAAAAAAACCTAGGCTACACTAACATTAAATAACACCAATTAAATTTTCCATAAACAAAATTGACAAAAAAAAAACAGGCCGAAACACTTTGCACAAATCAAAAAAAGTTATATTCTAATTAAATGTTTTGGGGCATGTAAACACACATCTTATCAGATCACTTTAGTTAGCATCCATGCAGACAGTAAAGTTTGAGTCTCTTAATCAGAATGGTTTCAATCAGATTGAAGAAATATTGTCTGTGTAATGAAAGTACAGCCAGTTTTAAGCCAAAATTATGATTTAGTATATTTTGTAAAATTATTATTTTTTTTACACTTAAAATGGGGTTTACTAGTGAGATCCAAATTCATTTAGAAAGTGGATTTTTTTGGCCATGTACTCTTATTTCTTTGGATTTCCGATGATGTCTTAAAGTACAGCCAGCCAGCCAGCCAGCTTAATTTAATGCCACGTTCATCCATTTCCAAAGAACAATTACACATCTGCAGCACTTTTGATGGATAGTTATATCATTTCAAGGTGACTCAAGTATTTGAGTATTTAATATAGCTTCACAAATGACACTCCCAAATCACTACAATTCATGCAGTGACTTAAGAAAGTCTGCAACCCTTATACACCATGAAGTATATCTTATTTTCAGGTGGCCCTGTAATCAAAGACAGCCCCTCTTTGCATCTCAATGAGCACAAAGCTGTGCTACAGGACTCTGTTCTGCTCAATTTATTCTGGTGTGATACAGAACTGATGAACTGGTGAAACTTAAAAGTAAACATCTGGGATACCAAACTAGCTCCAAACCATAGAATTAGCACATTTTAAGACACAAATCACTAAGACAGTGATTCTCCTGCACTTAGGAGACATTAAACTGGCTAGACATGTGTCAGCCTTAAGGCTTCCATATGTTTTCAATGCGGTATGCTTTAACTGTCATGTTGCATCTTCGCCTTTTTGCAAAGATAATGCAGTCATTAGAACCTGATAATCAGACTCAAATGCCATTTTATACATATACTGAAGATGTGGGCAGTGATTCAGCAGTCTGGAGCCAAGCTACAGTCAGTGAAGATATTAAATGTATGTCAATACTTAGCACTACCTACAGTGGCACTCACGATTATCTTGCTATCCGAGTCTAGACTGAGGATCCATTTATATACCCACCTAAACTCTTACCCAGTCATTGCCATTTCGTGGCCTACATTCTCTTCTCTTTGTCGAAGAATTTGCTCTCCTTTACTCTGATTCATTGTCATTCAGGTGCCACTATATTTAATCATATTCCTGCATAAAAGCCCAAACAGGCCAACACACAAACTCACATCCGCGCTGCATTTATTTATTTATTGCATCTCTTTTTTTAATAACTTTTGTTATACCTTGTTTTGTATTCTCTGCTGTCTGTAAAGCACTTTGCAACAACCTTGTTTGCCAAAAACAGCCCATAAATAAATCTGGCTGAACTAGAGTTGACCTGGAAAAAGTCTGGAAACACAGATTTAGGATGTGGTGTGTTAAAATGCTCCAAAACAATGCACTGAGAAGGGAGTGTCAGCGAAGTTAAAACATGGCAGAAAATCAATATAGTACTACAGCCAATATATATTAAAATTAACACTCTGCAGTCTGTTCATTTTATCAACACTTTAACCATGCATGCATCCATGCTATCTCACAGCACGTGGTTTTAAATAAACACATTAAGTATTGTTTTTACTGTTTCTGTAATTATAGTTAATTGTCCCAAAATTGATTGAAAAAGACAGTAAGGATTTTTCTCCAGTCTGGAAAACATTCTCTTGATGTTTGATGGCTTAAACGCAATTAAGAGTACAACATACGAGACATAATGCCAATTTTAACATCAAGTTTGGAGAACAAGCCCACAGTTTGAGAGGAGAATATACTTTGACTAAGCATAAAAACCAATAAAAAAAAAAGCAAAATTACAATCCAATCCATTTCCATATTCATAAATAAACCTGGAAAAAAAAACAAACATAAAAAACAATACAGCATTACAATACTCATTATTTCTTCCCCAAAATCAGAGGCTTAATTTACACACTGATTGTTTGTGACCTCACTGATTTATAGGTGCAGTTACTGCACCACACTTTAATAAAGACCATGAGTGGCACACAGTCAACAGGAAATGTGTTAAACTATCTGACCGCTATTTGAACACTCTGGGCGTACACACTTTTTTAATATGTACTTCTCCGCCATTAGTACAATGCAGAGCTGCAACAGCATTACTTTTTAAACAAACGCTGTTACGATAATATGATGCCAGTGGAAGCACAGAAAGCTTTTTAGAGAGCCAAAAGCCACAAGAGTGACTTTTCAAAGATTTCCTTGGTTTTACTTCCTTGATTACAAGTCAAACATTAGAGATCTGGCTCCGTTCCTCTGTAAGCAAATCCCTTTTCTCTGTTCAGTGTAACAGTTACGCCCAAATATACATCCATATAACACGACTGCAGTTACACCCATATATTAAAATATTTTTATGACTGCAATTTATTTTTCATGGCAAAAGCTGTGGCTATTGGGCCAGTATTCAAATGAGGCATTTGGCAAAAAATATATTTCTCTCAAACAAGTTTTTTTTCCTTTTCCAGACCAAGCTATATACAACTAGCTATTACAAGCACAAATGGTACACAGCTTCATGGAATCCTGAAAACTGGGCAGAGAGTGACGGGTGGGCAGATGGGCAGTGGATAAAGTCTTTTATTTCCACCATTGAGCAGCTCCACACCTTGGATAATAGGAGCCAATTCAGTTCAGCCCATAAAGAGGTTTATCAGTTCCTGTCAGCATGCCCTGCAGGGGTGAGGCGACAAATAACAAGGTAGTGAAAAAGAAAAGTGGTAGGAGTCCAGCTCCCTAACCTGTTTCCCCCCTGCCAATGGCATCTGCATTTTCAAAAAACACTCATTTCCGCTTATGACTCCAGATAGGAGATTAGAGAGTTGAAAGTCATGTTTGAGCAACATTAGACGGAGATATCGAAGTCACGTGATTCAAAGGAGCTGCACTCGGTGCATCTCAGAAACGTCACAAAATGTCAAGCACTGCATAGGCTGCCTGGTGAAAGACTGCCATGCTCACTGCGATAGTCTCATCTCACAGGATAGTGTTTATAAAAAAAACATTAAAATATGGATATTTTGTTGCTGCGTAATTCTCATCATTTTTGCAACACTCCTGCAACAAGGTTAATTATTCCTCTAATATTTTGTATTGCTGTATTACCTGACATTTCTTGTGCAGTTGCTTTTAGGTCAGCGAGTTACTCAGAGCCTTCAAAATTTCTATTTCTGGGAAAATACCCCATTTAGGTGCTAGAGGATGAACAAACCATGTCAAATTACAGCCCTCAGCCTGATTCGACAGGCTTGTTAGATCCAAACTACATTTCTGTCTCCTACCTGGCTATATTTTAGAAAAGTGACAGTGTACACTGAGTGAAACCTCTGGAGTCGCTGTCAAAATAATAAGCTGTATGTATTGTTGAAAATGTCTCCACTTTTCCTAGTCCAGATTTCAGCAATCACGTCGTCATTATAAAAACAGGCTGCATTTTTTCTCAGCTATTAGCCAACTTTCATCTGAATTGGCATGAGTGATATTTGATGAGGAGGAGGAGGAGGAGGAGGAGCAGGAAAACGCAAGTTAATGCGCACGACACTTAAGTCCTACACACCCTTCCCTTTACAGTAGTAACCTGCATCACAGGGGCTAATGTAATTTTCCGTGCATGAAAAAAAGAGAAAAAGAATGTGGGAACATGCCAATAATAATAACGATAATAATGGGAGTGGATTTTAACAGTTTGTCCAGTGCAATTACTCCTGGCCTTTCTCTAAGTCTGCACCTCCACAATAAATTACACTTTAAAATTAAAGACAACACTGCAGAGATAACAATCAGCACTTTACTGAACAATTCCATAAATCTGTCTGGGTATCTGCTTTTGCTAATGTTCTCACTCTATATATAAGAGCAATATATATGTGTGTGTATTTTTGTGTATATATATTTTTCCTTTTTGGAGAGTGGTGGAGGCACAGTCGTGAGAGCTCCTCCACTGAGTTTGCCTTATGCTTGCCGGAATAAATTGGTACCATATGGTGTGATGACAGGATCACTCAATCTTCTGTGTACCTGAACACCACATTAATCATTTTTTGGGGGATATTCTTTCCCTTTCATCACACAGGAATTTCCAAATAGCCCCTGCCTTTATTTCTCTCACACATGTAGTGAATTTACATACACAGGCTACACTCTGCCCTTGTTAGGAGCCAGACCGTTTGACCAAGTTCAAGCTGGAGCAAAAACAAAATGTTAAGGTTAGGTGTCAGGTGAGACTTCCTTCCTGTTCAACATGTTGACTTACTTTCATTGTAATGTGGTTAGGAACTAGGGGCATGTTTCAAATTAACTTTCTTAGTTAAACAATAAAATTAGAAAAAAATAATCTATGTATATAAAATCTTTTTGGGAATACCATTATTTCTTTAGACAATGAAAACCAGTCTATAGCTACAACAGATGAGAAATTTTACAGATTGTCTACATTTTTCTTAACCCTTATTCAATGCTGATAAAAAAATAAATAAAAACACAACACAATTAGCTACTTAAAATGTCTGATAAGTATTTTTGCACCTACCTTAATTAAATAGCTATGCTGCAATTCCATAGGTATATAGGGATAAAGCTCCTTCCACTAATTCAGGCTAAGAGTTTTTAGACAGAGAAAGGTGAACGGAGTAAAAAAGGGTGAAGTGGCCCAGAGGTGAGGGAGAGAGAGACAGACAGAGAGGGAGAGAGAGAGCGAAACGGGACAAAGGAGAAAGAGTGGTCTTTATAGCAATGTCCGCTTGATGAATCAGACATGTCTTATTTGTTGGCTGCACTGCCAGGGAATTTGCATTGATTATTTTCCCCTCAACAGATACATTTAAATCAATGTGGCACAGCGCAGCCAGAAAAGTGTGAGAAAATGTGCGAGGCACAGAGTGAACCCCGGAGCTGTAACCTTGGTCAGACAGGAGGAGCCACAGCTCCCCCTTCATGCCAAACAGATGAGATCAGGACTAAAAGCGAGTCTGAGGACAGCACCATCTCTGATCTCCCTATGAAAAAACAATCCCCTCCCAACACCCGTAATAACATTTCTATGGGCTAATATGTCTTCATTACACTGCAATTTTTCATATGCACATGTGCCAAGAAGTGTTTTCCCCCTGGTTTTATAAAAGGCAGTATATTGCTTTATGTTTCACAGTGTTGCTTTTGTTCTTTTTTCCCTCTCCACAGTTCTTAGAGGTTTCCTTTAAAATAGTTTTTCTTTTGTTTCAGCCATGGATGTATAGTTTTTATGGGTACTTTTAAAAAAAAGAGTCAAAAGTAGGTCAATCAAAATCCATCTGAAGTCTTCCCCACTGTTTCAGTAGACACTGTTTCAACCTGGCTTTATATATTTATTTTAATGTAAATTTAAGGTATGCATACTTTTTAATTTAAGCCACAATTAGTATTCGTGCACATGCATTCATATAGTTTGACAAAAATAATCTTAGCATAGCAGCTTTTTTTGACGCCTCCACGGTTTTCTACTACCAAGGTCAACAGTGAACTTTCAAGCTCAACTATATAAAGATATTTTCTGCATGCTACATTTGATTTAAGCTGTCATCTCCTTAATACAGTTTTAACAAGAATGCTTGAGAAAAAGCAGCTTGTCAACACTGTTTGAAATACATTGTCAAAAATACACATTAATTTGTAGAACTGGGCTGCAGAGACAAAAAATAAGGTCTGTTTTCATTAATATGAATAAATAAACAAGGATTGCATCATCATTTCAGCATTCTGTGACGATGAAAACTCCACAAATACACTGTTGTTCAGTGGACGTTTGATCGTCTGATATTTTTCCAGTGAAAAGTAGGTTAGGTTGTTATTTATTCTGTGACAGAATCCACCGGCTTTTATGCACAGCCAGTGTGGAGCTGGATCACTGCTAATGCTTCATCACAGGGTTCAGCTTAAATGAAGCTTTCATGGAAGTTGAGCAGTTAGAGGTTTTTGTCTCCTCTAATGAAGTCCTGTACTGCCCCCTTGCATACATTGAGTAAGATGTTTGCAGGGTGCAGGGAACAGGAGATTTTGGAAAGAAGTTGCCACAGAAGCAACTTCTATTGTACTGTATGTGTATAATTTGAGAGCACTGAGTAGTGAATAACTTTTCTTTATTTTTCATTTTGCCCAAGCTCGTAAGCCGTGGGCACTACATAATAAATATCACTTTCTAATTGGATAGGCCATTTTTCACACCCCCAACACACACACTCACTCAGCACACCACAACACTATGCACTGCTCCCACCTCCTCTCTTTTCGTCTCTCTCTTTTTCCCCATCTCATTGATAATTTCTCCTGGAGCTTCAGCCTCTCACATTGAGATCAAAGTGGCTGTCACACACACTGCCAGTGGAGGACGGTTCAGGAGCATCTCCCTACAATATATTATTCCACTATGGATGATGAAAGCGTGTATACTGGGGGTGGAGATGACGCTGTTACGAGGCAAATGCAGTAGGGGGCGTTACATTTGGCCCCCCTCACAGGGGATTGGTTTGCAGGATGGCAGGAGTAACAAACGGTTTAGGTTAGGGCTGTCCTGCAAACCAACCCACTCCAGGGCTGACCATTTCATTAGTACTCAAAAGTAAAATTAACCTCTTGTCATGGGTGTGTTAGCAGGTAAGCTGACAGCACAGAGAAATATATTGTATCAGCACACTGCTGTGATAGGAGCTTAATCTTTGAAAATAAAACAAATGCACCGAGGCCCATTTTGAACTAATTCTGACAACAAATAGTCCCGCTGTTGTAAATAGCACAAAAAGGAGCAAAGAATTATGCAAAGTTTGCTCACTACGTTCCTTTCTGTGCTGTTGTCTTTTCTCTGCTTTCCAATATCTCCTGACTGTCTCTCTTTTCTCTGAAAGGCACATCTTACGTCTGACTAAAGCGTACACTCGTCTCTCCCCTAGGGTGCAGTGGCAGTGGTGCAGAAAAAGTGAACTGCAGAGGACCCCACTGTTTAGCAAACACTCCTACTGAGGGGAGGAATTAATTATTCAGAGCCAAGGACCAAGGCAGCCCCATTTGATTGCACCACAAAAGAAAGGTCAGAGCTTTTCATATGAGGAACCTCCTGGTTCTGCACCCTGTCAGCTGAGGGGCCGTGTACAGTATATAAGGCTGAATGGCAGTCTGGCTAACAGCTCAATTAAAAAGGACAAGGATGTCTAGGTGAGGATGTGCACACCAGACATGTGACAAACAGCAGCTCCAACATGGTCTCACTAAACGAGGTGTGGAATGTCTAGAGGGTATGATTAGCAGCTGGGAGAAATTGTGGAAGTGATTTTACCAAGTCTACAGGAGGCTGGAGATATTTTTATCAGGTGAAATGCTGAGATGTCTAACCAAAAAAATAATACTACTCATCATAAATTATTATAAAAAAAACAAACAAAAACATTTAATTTCCTCTCCTCCCAAGTTAGCAAATCAACTGTTACCATGTTTGAATAGTTAATAGGCAAAAAAGGAATTAATCAAATTCATAACAGATTATTTAATCTTGGGGAAAATGTTCTTCTAAGGACTTAATTGTTCGGCTTCGAATTCTGCAAATACAGTATGGACTCTTGTGGCAATTAATAGAGTTGGATAAAGTTTGGTGTCAGGCTCCATTCCCGTAGTGCGATCATCTGCATAATCCTATCAAATTTCACTGTGAAAGGCCAGAGCTTTTTTTTCCAGTCATGGTGCAAATGCCTGATTTTCATCAAGTCCTTTCTCCCGACTCTGACATCACAATGCCTACTTCACAGAACAGATCATGAGCACACAGTAGCAGTGCAACAAAATCCTGCTACAGGATCCTCAGGGTTTATGGAGAAAATCTGCCGTTAAAGTAGAATACTGCTGAGGCCTTTTGGCATTGTGCTCCGCTACTGTAGGTTATAATCTCTAAAAACTGCGGACTAGCGAGCCCCAGCAGGGCTGAAGATGGAGCCAGGAGGGTAAATTCTAAAACTGTGCAACAGGGGGTGCTTCTTCACTCACCATTGGTGTGCGTGCGCACCACATATAAAGCATAGCAATCCTATTGGCTCTCTCCAACGCCCTGTCAGCCAATCACCAATGGCCCAGCTCTACCATTCCATAGAAACCAGGCCTGCACCAGTAATGACATCAACTACAACTTCATTGGGCTCCAGTCTTCTCCCAGTATCTTACACTCCAGTATACTGAGGGTTTTCAAAAGGTCAAAGTAATGTGGCAAAAAAGAGGGAAGAAAACATCCATATTTTATGAGAATATATATTTCTCATTTCAGTCAGTGATCACATTTATAAATTACAAAGAGCAAACAATCAACAGCCTCAAAGGAAATCTCAAAACATAACTTAACTTAACCTATTTAACTATAATTGCAGGTAATCAATCATAAGGTCGTGTTTGCTAACTGTGATGTCTTCACCTTAACGGTATGAATTATCTCACTGATTTATGCTCCTGGAACATTATGGCTGAATAGACAGATACAGATAGGAAAGTGGATAGAAAGTGGATCCTCTCTAGGATGATTTCTTGCAGATGGTTCAGCCATTACATCTTAGTCTCTCAGATCATTAATTTCCCAGGTAATAAAGCCCTGTGTTGTTAGCAGGCCCCCCTTCCCCTCTTATACCTCATGCCGTAGGATGCAGCTGGGTGTAGCTTGTGAGTAGCCAAATAGAGATGACAGTTTGCTCCACTGTTCATCAGTGAAACTACGGAGCCATGCTGTGTCTATAGCACATGGATGAAAAATTAAACTCAACACCAAAAAATTAATGTGTTGTAATACAGTCTGTTATTTGTCCCCACAGAGATTTCTATCACTGCTTCAGGTCTGCTTGAAATGCATCCATTAAGGCTTGACAGATATGAGTTTTTGCAGACATATTTAAATTGAAGTTACAGATAGACAGTATCTTGTGTTAATATTCAATATGTGGCAGGGTGGAAACACACCACAGAAAGCAATTAGACTGTAGACAACAAAATTCTCAGTGAAACCCCTGGATTAAAATTAAAATAAAAGCTTCATACTGAGCTGACTCCATCTGCCAATTAACACTGTGACTTCGTTAAAAGCTCCAAAAAAAGCTTGTAAATGAACACTGTGTCAAGATTTTTTTTTTGTTACCTTGGAAAACATCAAACTACGTTTCCAAGATCAAGAATGAAAGTTTAAACTCAACAAACAGGAATCAGATTGGCAAAGTGGGCAAAACCAGGGCCTTAAATTAAAAATATATTTTAAAAATGGCTACACAAAATGTGCAAAGAAATAGAAATTTTATGTGGCAGTGTCCATTTAATTTGGCAAACTGATATAGTAGTCTTACTAACGTGTACTTCATCTGTTCATCTTGCAACAGTCAAGTTTATACTCAATACAGAGCATAATTTTAAAAGAATTGCCATAAATTGGCAAAATAAAAAAATAAATAATTGATGAGCATTTCTATTCACCACTGTTTTGCCAATATTTGGAGCTGGGCGCATCAAGATAAACAGTTGGTGGCACTTATTCTCTTGTCGGGTGCCATTGAACTATTACAGGAATGGAAGGCGCAACAAGCTGACGTAATTAGAAGAGCTCCAGTCAAACCTCAAACAAACAAAACCAATGTGGAAAACGTGATGGAAATATGGCATTTATGTTTGTTTCATGTTTTAATTTGAGGAACATTACAGTCTCCTTATCGCTCCACACTGTTCTGATGTTTTCATCTCCATAATTTTTTTCTTCTTTCCTGTGGAGTGGTAGCTTCAAAAGACTCAATCCACCAACTTTTTTTTTTTTTTTTTTTACCTTAGCCAAGAATATCTGCAATATTCTGACTTTTTTTGCCACTGTTGTACAACCATGCACAAATTGAAAATGTGCATAAAAATTGAAACTAAATGTTAAACTAGTTTTTCCACAGTTTTTGGGCTCACTAACTTCTCTATGTATTGCATGTTCTCAAAAGACTTCATAAACAGCACTGAGTCTCAACATAAGTACCTCAGAATCCAGCCGTATTGAAATGCATTATATTCCTCACTGAAGCTGAACTGATACAGTTCATGTTCTTTTCAGACAGATGTAGTGCAGCAGAGGGGCAAAAGTGGGAATTCATTCAAGATGGTCCAGGTATTATCTGCAATAGTGAGTGAGTGTAGCCCTTATCAACTTTGAAGTCAGGCAAAATGCATGAGTCTGTGGAAATATGAAAGCTTCTTTTCCTGATAGCACAAGCATTTCATCACATTTCACATCAGAATATACTGTACTGAAGCCTACTCACAGCTCTCTGGCAATCCAAAGGCTATCTGCTGTGCAAAAAAAAAGAAAAAACAATCTAACCTTGATTGTCAACCACTTCAGTGCTGCGCCAGCCTCATGAACTTCTAGGAGGCAAAACAGCAACACAATCTTCCCACTCATAACACATGCGAGGATCTCTGGAGCAATAAACTGATTCTGAGAGCTCTCATCAATCTTTAATCCTTCCTCAGGCTCCGTGGGGCCGCAGCGAGTAAAAACCTTCCTACAAAACCAGAAGGAGGCCGGAATCCAGCACATTCAAGGTTCAAGCAAAGGCCTAGAAGACTTGTTGACAGTTGATGGGGCCAAATCAACTGAGGAGACCTTTTACCTCCTTCTACCCAATGGCTGAGACATGTGCCAATACCCATCTTCTGTCTGGACCAAAGGTTTTTGGCATGACTCTTAAGAGCTTTGAGGCAGATAATAGAAATAATACAATACACAGTTTTAACAAGACACAGCTGTGCATTGTATTTAGCCTTTGTTATGTCCTGCAATTCAAAGGAGATAAAAGAATCAAAGATTGTGTATATTCAGGCATTTCTCACATCTCACATAGGGTGGATAAAATAAATGTCAGTAAATTCAGTTGTAAACAGCACTGATAATGTGCTGAAAGTTAGTTAATAATTCCATTTTACAGTTTTTTTGGTGAGTAAAATTGACCAGGATTCAGTATTGGCAGCAAAGAGTTAAGAATGAGTTGGAAGGTGTTTTAAAACCAAAGCTACCTGGTGTTGTCTGGGCTTCTGGCACTTTTTCCCAGCATCCAAAAGTCAAGGACACAGACTAAGCTGATACGACAGAGGACAATCTAAATAACTATCTGTATCGCCGAACCAAAGCCACAAACATAGCAGCTGGGTGTAGCCTGTGAGTGGTTGCCAAATGGATATGACAGTTCGCTCGACTGTAGATCAGTGAAACCATGGAGCCTCGCCGAGTCTGGAGCACAATGATGAAAAATTAATTCAGACACCGAAAAAAATTAAGTGCCTCAGGAAGAGTGTGTAGTCTGTCCCCAGAGGTTGTTCTCTCGGCATTGAGGTCTGCTTTAAATGTGTCTATTCTGAGTGGAACCCAGCAGCTTGTAATGCGACCTAAGTAACTGTCTGCTGACTGAAGGTCTGAGCTTTAGTCCCACCATATGTTTCTCGTCGGCATATCACAGCCCAGTAAATTTAAGTAAATTATTGCATTGCAAACAAAGAGTACTGTAGCAAGGTGACCTGAGAGTGAGACTGTCATGAGAGGTCTCGTAAGCTGTGTGCATGTGAATTTGTCTTACAGGAAAGTACAACAAAAAAAAGTCCTGTTTACATGGACCATGGCTAAAAAAAAAGGTTGTTGGATGCCTATTTAAAAGTAAGGCTGCTCACTGTGTGGGCTTTGGCACTACCACCCAGAATCCCTACGTCAAGGACACAACCTAAGAGGATGTGGCAGGGGCCAATCTAACCATCTGTATCGTCACGCTGAAGCCACAAACAAACATATCTGTTTACTTTTAATATTAGACGAAACTACTGAACTCTCTGGAGTAAAGCCAGACAACCTCCGCTGGCCTCTCCAGCTAATTTGTATCAAAATATGACTTGCCCCTGAATAGTTTGGTTTTTTGTTAAAGCTTGCTTTATAAAGATATAACAAGTTGGACTGCAGAGATGGCAGTGGGAGGGGGTCTACACTAGTTTACCCACTGCAGAAGCAAAGCAGGTGGCCAGGTTGATGACAATGAACAGACAGCATTGGTGGCCTAATTTCTTCATGTCAGACAACACCATATGGCTCCTCTGCTCCCCTTTACCTATTTAGAAACTGCGTCCACATAAGTATGCAGGTATCATAGTCTTCACAATTAATTAAAAAGGGGAGGAAACAGGATGCACTTCATTCTATATACTGTAAAAGGTGTACTATTAAGGGAGAAAACATATCCCCACAGGTATTTATGTGTTATGTATGGCATGTCCTTGAAAGCAGCAAGGTTTCAACAGACAGCATACTTTTTTTCCCTCGACACATCCTCAACTTTTGCATAAAATGGAGACAAGGCCTCTCACTGTAGTAGAGCACTCGTATGGAAAAGTGGAATACATTCAATTAATCTTTCTGACCTTTAGTGAACGTTTCACAAGATGACAAGAAAGCCTTGCTTACCCCTGCTCCACACACCCAACTTGATATCAGCGCACAAAAAAGGTGTGCTAAACAATTTGAAATCCCTGCATTGTGAAAATGCATTGCTTTAGACATCGTAATGACAGTTATTAACTTTCAAGGACGAGCCAACCCTCTCAAACTTAGAGTGTTTTTTATTGATAACGGTTCACAATACCATGATATCTATGCTGTGGCTGTCAACAGCCAGCAAGCTAAATTACAATAATGATGTAAAAAACGTTACAAGGAAAGCCTTAAAAATCTCGGCCAATGATTGTTTCCAAAAATGAAACTCGAAAGGGCTTCGTGACAGCTTTGCCTGCACGCCACCAAGAGAAGTGAAAGGCTCAAAGCGTTACCACCAGAATTTATTCATAACCATGAGACTCGTGACAGTGATTGGTGACACGGAGTCTCTCAAAGCTGAGGTGGTGACAGGTAACAGGGTAAACTATGTGCGCCATGGAGACAGGCCAATCCCTTATGTGGCAGCAAAAGAATATGGCACCATATGGCTAATATGTTACACACCGCATTGGAAAGTAGAACACATGATTTATTACTGTTCATATTCAACATAAATTGTTTCAAATGCAATATAAGTTTTTGCCCATGTTTTTTTCTGGGTCACATCAATTACATTAAGTTTGCAAATTTTGAATAATCTGGGTTATATACAAATAGTGCAACTTCCATATAAAGTGTGTTTTCTAAATTAGGTTATTTTCCTTTGTAAGCCTTTTTGCTAATATCTAAGATCTGATTCCATTTACAGCTTCAGTCCAAAATACGTTCCTTTATTCAGAGCTGAGTGTAAAATAAGTGAGAATGAAATGAAGGACATGATCAAAACATATCCAAAGTTGTAATAGTTATTATGTCTGTTATGATTATAGCATTTAATCCAGTTAATTTGAATTCCATTTATGTCAAAACCCCCGGGATTATTCCCAGGTGTCATCTTAACACAGAAATAAGACCGTAGACAAAAGCAGAAAGTTTTCAGTGAGAAAGTGGTGAAGGGCTCTTGTCACCCCCCCCATGGGTTCCCAGCAACATCATGCAGCGGGGGACGAATAAAGCAGAAAATGGGTTTGTGCAGCATACAATAGCACATAGATAACAAGAAGGACAAGTATTGAAAATGTCCTATGGGGACGAGTTTACAGAAATGCCTTGTTTCTGTGAGACTGTGGAATGCCTAGCTCTTAATGGCACACTAGTGGGGGTCACCATTAAGTGACAAAACAATATCAGTGGGGAAACATTTGCATCGCGGTGTACAAATACGCAAGTTGTCAGGCATAGCAAGCCTGGCCTTTTCAACGTGACAGCAATCCCTTTAGGTGTGAGGCGAGTGCAGCTCAGTGGCGCAGGGGACGGCAAGAGATTTGGTGGTGGGGGGACCGGTGGGACTGCGGAAGTTGCATGCAGTGAGGTGTGTGTCAGGGCACCAGAGACAAAGCAATGATTACACACAATGAGGAGAGCAGAGCGCACGCTGACACTAATGCAGTCCGAGGGGAGACACGAGACAGAGCACTTGTGACAACTGTGAGAGGGCGTCACTCCTCTGACAGATGGCATTATGGGTAACTAAATAGAGCAAATGTTGTTTTTTTCAGCACTGGTGATATTTCACGTCAACAACTGAGAACCCTGAAATAATGCAGATAGTTAAAATAATAATATAAGAGTCTCTCATATAAACAAGTGACTGCTTGTGCTTGGAAGTTTAGTCATTCAAACCATGATAGCTTAAATACTTAAAATCTAAACCTAGTTTTAAACCTGAGGTGGGCAGAAATCTGGAAAAGGCAGAAAAACCCAAACAGAATTTGAAAATACACCCCCCTCCTGCTGCTCTCCTCTCTCTGTCCTAAGTCCCTCCCACCAGACAAGCACGGATGCATGTGCTTCATACATCAACCCAGTGTTTCCCTCATACATTTAATTTAATCTTATTTCATTTTAGAGTTGCAGGCAGCTCATTTGCTCAGCCTCTCCTTGCCCTGCTCTTTCTCTCTGTTTATCAGACCACAAATGAGACAAGAATTAGCCAGTTAGTCCCCCTTCCTGCTCAATGCCGCTGTGAACTGCTTCACCGGGAAAGCAGGAAGCAACTCTGGAGGCTGACCTTCAGTCGGTGGCTGTAGCGGCTTAAATTTGGCCAGCGCAAAACCCTTAGCACCAGGTGTCACAGCAGGCTAGTAGCCAGTGTCTCACATGTGTAACAGCAGCAACAGAAAGTTTGCTTATCTGGTGGGGAGTCGTGACTGTCAGGTACCCCAGAGTTGTAGTTTGTGCTGGCTGGATTTTGATTGCTGCAGCTGCTGACTGAGGGTCAGTCTCCTGAGATGCTGCCCAGGCGGAGGACACAGTGTGATTTGACACTCAAGTGAACGTTAGCTACATAAATGTAAACATGAAGCCACAGTCGTGGGCCTTTGGCTCTGTTTAGCAGAAGTCTACACTATCAACAACATTTTCTCTCCATCTCTGAAACGCTTCACTGATATTGACACAAATTTCATTTCCTTCTTTGTCAGACTCTCTTTACAACTGTCTTTTAATGAGGTCTGTCTATTTTTGGGGTTGTTTGCAGCATAGGCAGTTGCTGCCAATGCTGGATTAGCAACTTTCTACAGCATTTCTCCACCACTGAATTAGGCTTTACCATCTATAGGGATGTGCATTAGCATCTGGATTTGTAGAACAGCTAATAGGAACGCCTGCTCTCTGAAATTACCAGTAATTGGCCAAAAACTCCCATCACAGGCATTAAGTTTATTAGAATGTTTTTCCAACTTTAAAATGTTTCTATATATAAACTGGTACAGCAGAACCAATGTATTGTCGCTTCCATTTGCAATGACACAAATTTGTTTGCAGTAAACATAAGACTATAAAGTGTTAATTGAAAAAGTTGAACTTACATATTCCTGATATTTAATTGTTTGTTCGATAGATTCCTATTTTTGCTGTTCCTAGTAACCTATAGTAACACAAAAAATATTGGAAACACTTTTTGTAAGTGTTTTTGTGATGCAAAACTTTTGGGACAAAACTTCCAGTTACCACTGGTGAGAAAGGAATTCAGATGCATTGCAGCACAGCTTCTTACTAGTGAACTGTTGTCCCCATAAACCCATAACTCTTACCATATTTCCTACATGTCAATCTAAGTTTATAGGAGTATAAATATAGTTCTTGTTACATCTAACAGCTCTAGCGGTTGAATAGGAAACTGTATCAAGGAGTGAATAGTAGCCTGATCAGAAATTCCTGACCATCGCTCCTCTCATAGCAAGATGTTAATTTAATCTGCAGGCAATCTGGCATGTATTTAGCTATAGAGAGGAGAACGATGTTGTTCTATTTACAACATAAAGCAGGTTGTTTTAATAGAAAATGACTAAACAATACGTGTCACTTGTGTATTTTCTTTCCATGTTCACTGGCAGCTTTTCAATTTGTTTGCTTTTGCCTGACATTCATTGCTGAACAGACCGAGAGATCCTTCATTGACTATTTAAGAAATACAGTATGGCATAATTGCAATAAAAAACATACATCATAGCCGAAAAGTGTCGTTTACGCTTCGTGAAGGCAGTTCCAACTTTGCTATATCTCTGAACAGTTTGCTCAAAGGAGGTGTGTCATGAAGGCTTTACAACTTCTAATTAAATTTGATTGGGAACAAATGAGGATGTGGCACCATCATGAAGTTTGACAGCACATTGCACATGCATAGAGAGCGCTATTATTGATTTTACTGAGTCTACCTGTGTGTGTTCCTCTGGGCCAGCCTCTATCTCTTTATGACAGACGGGGATCCTGATGTGTTCCTGACTGCATCTCACTTAAGGGATGTGCTTAGGCGCATGCTGTTTGTTAAAACAACACCTGTCTACATCTCTCTATGTGTGAAATATTTAAGTACTTCTGCATAAACACCTATCACCATATGCAACACTGATACCACTGAAATGCTGTCATTTTAGTTCCAAGTACTGTATGCGTGATTAAACTCTGAATCAAACAGCAAAGAACTTGACTTTCAATATAACATATGCAACATACTGGAGCTGGAATAGATATGCAAGCGTATAAAAAGACTTTAACAAACCAAAAGTATCTAAATACAATATTCAGATTACAGATACCTTGCAATACCCTGAATAATTAGCTCACACCTACTTCATCACACCTCAAATATTTATATAACTGCCATGCGTACATCAAACCTGCTACCAACACATGAACATCTCTCTATTATTAATATCTAATGACACAATGAAGAATGTGACACATTATATCAGATTTATACACTGCAGCATCTGTGAGAAGGGCTCTGCAGTGAGCTGCTACTAAAACTGATTATATAGAATAGAGAATTATAGAATATGGAAAGAACACACAGAACCTAACTTCTCCAGGCTACCTGGTACTCCCTAGGAGACGTACTTCCATTCAAAAGCTTGATTGGGTGCAGTCAGATAGCTGAGAGGACTACTCTATATTTTTATAGCCTTTCATGCTTTTAGGTTGTACAAATTCCTCTTTACAAACAGATGTTTTATATGAAGTGTTTGCAAAAAAAGTAATGCCGGAGAACAAAATACTGTACACTGGTTCAACCAGACTGACAATTGAAAGGGCAGAGAGAGACAAAGATACCTTTAAGCAAAAGTTAAATATCAATATAAGGCAGCACCAGCTACTGGGGAAAGAAATTGGAAGCTTAGTATCAAAATGTGTGCAGATTTAAATAGAAACAGGTTCTTGTGTCAGTGTCAGGTGCACAATAATGCCTTAATACGCTGGAATTTAGAAAGTGTTGCTTCAGCAAAGCTATTCTTCAATCTTTAAAAATGGAAATAGGAGGTTAGTCTAGGGTTAGCACTATCCACCCACACATACAGAGGCAAGGCTAACTGTTAGCAGGACACCATTATTCATGGGTTGATATTCACACTTAACTCCATGAAGTTTTATAGAACCTGTAAATTAATTTCATACAGTTTAAACTCCTTGCCGCTGTCAAACAATATTATTCAATAATAATCTGTTCAATCTTTTTTCACTCACTGCACTGTCACTGTAACCTGCCAAAATGACAGGGGTCCAAAACACACTGGGCCAGGGAATACAAAAAGAGTAATAACAACAATAGTAATAATTTCAAATGATTTTCCAGATTTTGCTTAATGGAAACGTTACTGTGTTTGCTCTCCCAGACTTCGCTTTGCCCCGTGATGAAGTGCCACACAAAGACCAACACAGGCAAGATCTTTTACTTCACAGACAATCGTCAATATAAAGAACATATGAGTTGAAACACAAGAGAACATTATGACTGGGTTGAGAATGATGACTGGGGTAATCAGAGTATAGCTCAGTACATGGTGTGTGCGTAGTGAGTGTGTGTTTGAGTGAGAGACAAGCAGAAAAGAAAACCTTAGCCAAACTCTTCGCTGCAACTCTTACTGATCTTTGCAGAACACCTAAACAAAACAAAGACAAAATGTATCCCTTTGCATAGCATCGTCCAGTCCAGAAAAGGTGCCAAAGTTTTGTTCTTGAGGATCAAAAATGTACATTCTTAATGATTCCTTTGAAATCGAATTATTGGAACCAACTCTAATGTGGAACTGATTCTTGACCCCCAACCATAACTATAGGCTGAACGTACTATGGACTGACACATCACAATTTAAACCTATTCAACCTGACCCTTGAATAGACCGCAAAGGACCCTTAGGAAAATGGGTTCAGTAATGATCCAGCTTAACTTGCACTTCTCTGGACTGGACAACAAATTCAAAATTGAGCGTACTTTGGGAGAAATGGTTCCAACAGTAATCTGCTCACACTGTGGGGACACTGACTAAATGGAAGCTTTTATGATCAAATAATTTTTCTTCAGGGCCCAAAATGGTTTCAAATAAAAATATAAAGCATTTGTTGTCTGAATTATAATGTTTTTTAAATGCTTAGATAGCAATTATTGAAGGAAAGAACGAAAGCTTCAATACAGCAACTGATTCCAAACTTTTCAATAGCAGAGATATTTTGAAACTTAAACTATCAAAGGTCTTATTGCTATTTTCCTCTGTGTGGAACACATAAACAAATGTGCAATGATGCCTCAGCTCAGTTAACACCTTATTAAATTCAATAAACCAAACATGCAGGGGGCCAAAATACATTTCAATTTTAGACTAAGCCCCAGGCACCAAAAAGAATAGCGGATGCCAACTGAAACAACATTGGAAAAGTTCAAAAGGTCAAAATAGTTTTAAAATATACTGCTGAAATAACAATACGTGTAGATACATTATGTATACATGCAGGTTTTTCCTTGGACACTGAAATCTGAATGATGGCATTTAACTTTAAAAAACAACTTTATTCTCCAGACTTTATGATAATGACTGTTTAGATAATAATCACAATATTCAGGACCTCTGGGTTAAAGTTCCAGGCATCAATCACTCCACACACTTCAAACAAAAAGCAGCACGAACACCTTGCATCTGCGTTTCTAAATAAGGAACTATTGTCTACGTTACTGCATGCCTACTGCATTCCTTAAGGAAAGTTTAATCTATTTACAAATACTGTCATACAGTAAGCCCAAAGGCAACACTGTCACATAGAGAAGAGGAATTACCTCTGCAAATGACAGAGAATTCCTATCAAAACATAATGATATTCTTTATTTTAAACACACACAAAGCTTCAAGAATGGACTACCTCTCCCTGATTGCCAGTCAAGGTGTCACTGTAAGCTCTGCTCTCTTATGACTCCTGACTGGGAGACACTTTTGGGAAAATCAACAAAGGAGAACTCTTCATCATCTTGGCAGGTAGGTCTCTTCACAAATTACCTTTTCCCCTCCATCCGTCACACAGGGGAGTTCACCTGCATCTATCTGTAGCACAATGCTCTGCTGCTCGCTTCTTTCACATCCCACTCCTCTGCAGCTCATCTCATAAAATATTGCTTCATTATGTCTTGAAAGAATGTCACAAATACAGGGGATTTTAAATAATGTGCAAAAACGTTAGCTGACACAGACTTAAAACTGTCACCGGGGAGAAAATTAGATTGGTTTGCTTGCTTGAGAATTAATATAATGAGTGTCAAGCAATAGCCCTACTGTACTTTAAAAGGTTTCTTAAATATTTCTCCTAACCAGTGACCTACTAAATTGTATTAAGACTGGTTTTGATAAGCACTCAAAGCAGCTGTTGGAGTTACCACAGGTTACCATCATTTGGTTTCATTTGCACTTTAAAGGAGGCCGGTGTCAGCCCTCTGCCAGGTTGCTCTGCACCTCATTCACGTACTGCATCCAATGATTAAGCCAATGTGAAACACTAATAAGCAGCAAGCATCACCCGGTGGACTCGCCTAATTGGGTCAATCAAAGATGATCTACAGAGAATCGCAGCAGGGAGAGAGCGAGAGCTTTCAGTATGCCAGCAGTTTTGCAACTCTCTGCACAGACCACTGCAAATGAACAGGCTTGTGGACATTATGATGGGGGCCTTTGATTAAAAAGAAAGAGTCTCCTGATAGCCTGGCGGTGACATTGCATATCTCGTTGCCTTTCTTTGGATCTGACATCTCTTTACGCAATTCCCCCTTTCTCCGTGCTCTGAGAAAAGGAATGGTTTAGTTAAATGTGAGAAAGGTACTTGCATGTCCTCAACCCTTCTGTGGTGGAGTCCCACAAGACTTGTGATTCTAGAGCCTCTTGTCCAATGCTTTGCATACTGATGGACTAAGTGTGGAGGCGTGCAGCTGCCATTTGAGCAGCACAGTGTACAGCGATGCATTCGCTTTTCATTAGGCTTTATCTGGCCTTCGCAAGATGAAATATTGCATCAGGATTTCACTCATACTTTTATTTTTAAAACCCCTCCTGCCATTAACAATTGACCTCCATAAAATTCAATCAAAGCACCCGAGGCAGGGGCCCGGTGTCAGTGCACGATGAATATAAGATGACAGAAATCCCTGTTTGGAGATTTAAATATCTGAGCCTTATCTATACTAAGTCTAATTGGCAAGGGTTAATTTGCCCCTACTGCAGCGAGCCAGCAGCATTACAGATTAAAACTTAATTATGCTATATGAAGGGCACATGTACACATGATCACATACAAGTTAATACTAAAGAGTTCAACCCACTTTAAAATGTCTTATGTTTTATAATTTTAGATTGCATGGAATATAATAGGGTTTTTAAAAGTCCCGCCTCAATTCATCAAAGGTCAGAGCTCTGACTTGGCCACCTAAAGACATTAATAGTGGTGTTTTCAAGCTATTTCTCATGTCTGTCATATTGTTACCAAATAAGCTGTCTCCCAATTTGCACTTTTTCCGACAGACTGCAGCCGGTTTTCCTCCAGGATGCTTCTGTATTTTGTTGCTTTCATGTTACCCTTTACCTTCACAACCTTTTCAGGGCCTGCTGCAGAGAAGCATCCATCAGCAGCATCCACCACAGCGTGATGCCACCAATGCTCCTCTGCTGCCACGCAGTGACACATATTTTACAAACTTGAACAATATGGACACACCTTCATTTGGCTACTACGCCTCGCAATCTGGAAAACAGACAGGAAAACATCTGCCCCAATGTGAGGTACCGTAAGTGATCACCACTGAGAACAAGGAGATGTGGTGAAAAGAAAACAGACAAAAGACAAGCTAGGCAATTGCATCCAGCCTGGGCCGAGTTTAGAAACATTGTGCAGCTGAAGCACTGGTGTCATCAGTAAAAAAAAAATGACAACACAGATGGTCCTGCTGTCCACAGGGGAAACATTATACAGACTGTACTTGGTTTAAATATAACAGTGATTACATTGGAAAAGTAGGAAGCGATTAATTACTCCAGCACTGTATGAGGGAAATACTTTTCACTTCATATAATGCAGTATATTAAATGGCGTTTATGGAACATTTTAAGAAGGGTGAACCTCATAATTACTTCATTCCCTATCGCCCAAAGAACTCAGATGGCTAAAAAAAAAAGGTTCAGTTAACAAAAGATAGCTGTCAAGTATGATCCATGTTTTCACAGGTAAAATTAATTCATTTAATGTACTGTATGTTTTCAGCGCACTTTGAAACTGAACTCCCAACATAAAGTTATGTACATTATTTCATCTAACAGGCTTTTTGAATTTTTAATAGCTGATCAAAAGAGAGCATTTACAAAGCACCAGGAGGATGCCCATAAATCCCTTACATTGGTTGACAATAATAGACTGACAGTGCATTCAGTGGATAGCACCTGAGATGTCATTTTACAACTCTCATCTCTCACAACTTTTATATCTCAGACATTGATGCATACTTAAACACACCAACAAGGACCGTTTTCAAAATGCGTTACCATGCAACAATAACATGACTTGGACACTAAGGCAGGAAGTCTAACACCTCACAGTGTGTGCTATCTAAAATGATCAATGATCTGTGGAATCTTCTTCCTGTTTCGGTCCGGGAGGCAGACACGGTCTCCACATTTAAGACTACATTTAAGACGTTCCTTTTTGATAAAGCTTATAATTAGGGCTGGCTCAGGCTTGCCCTGTACCAGCCCCTAGTTAGGCTGACATAGGCCTAGTCTGCCGGGGCCCTCCTATAATACACCAAGCCCATTCTCTCCTTCTCTCTCTCTCTCTCTCCTTAGTTTCTGAAAAGTTGGTTCTTCTTCACTTGCTAACATTCGTGTCCTGTTACTTACTCTCGCTAACTCGGCTCTACTGCATGTCACTAACTCGGCTTCTGCACCGGAGCTTTTGTACTCCACTGTCTCACAGGTTAACTCGTATCGCAGCTATGCCTGGATCATGGTTGTGCTGTTGCTGCGGTCCTGCCTGATGCCTCTTACTACTGCTATTATACTTGTCATACTTCTACTGTTATTATACATATATGGTTATTATTGTCACATACATATACTATCAAATATTAAAATGTACTTTCAACATATTATACCACTATTACTGTTATTATTATTATAATATTATTACTAAAATTAATGTTCTTGTAGCTATTCTCATCACTGTCTGTCCTGCATCTCTCTCTGGCTCTGTCGCTCTTTATGTCTCATTGTGTCATACAGATTACTGTTAATGTATTATGTTGATCTGTTCTGTACGACATCTATTGCACGTCTCTCCATCCTGGAAGAGGGATCCCTCCTCAGTTGCTCTGCCTGAGGTTTCTACCTTTTTTTTTCCATTCTGCTTTTCCGTTTTCTGTTAAAGTTTTTTTTGGGGGGAGTTCTTCCTTATCCGCTGTGAGGGTCCAAAGGACAGAGGGATGCTGTGTGCTGTAAAGCCCTGTGAGGCAAATTGTGATTTGTGATATTGGGCTTTATAAATAAAATAGAACTGATTGATAATGTTCTATGATCTTTACATAGGTCAGAAAACTGCTCACATTGAAATATATCAAAAGAAGCGGAAATACAAACGTGTGTGCAGACACTCGCCTGCTGCAACAAAGATGTCGATTTTTGAAGTTGAAGTTTAAAAGTTTAAATCGCTGTAAAAGGCAAGGCTACATTTACTTTATAAAAACAGACTCAGACAGTTACAGATTTTTTTTTTTTTTTTCTTACCACACAGTAAACAGTGATAAAAGAAGATCAAAGAAGCGCAGACATGTAATTTCAAGCATAAAATAACATCATTGGTTGCTGTTGGCTAAAGTAAGAATGGATTTGTAGGACTAGGAAATGACAACATTGCATTGGTGCAAAGGAAAACTGTGTTTGCACAAGACCAATGAAATGTGAATTGCTGTTTGTTTATCAGCATGTTAAAGAGCCTGTGGTCAAGAAATGTAAAAGTACTGGTCATTAAAATCAACATTTTCTAAACCCCATCAGTAAATCATTGGATATAAAAGAGCTGGAAAACAAGGAGGCATCCCATGTGCCAAAGGATTTCCACTGAAAGTAAGCATTGTTCATATCACAAATAATACACGATAAGTGTCCCTTAGGTGAGTCCTCTGTTTAAAAAGGCAGTGCTTCTGCAGGGTTATAAAATGCAGTGAACTCCATGACCCAATGTTCTACCAGACAAGTGGATAAAATAAATAGAAAAGAAAGACTAAATTATGGAGAAAAGACTGCATGTATGCTTATAGGTATACTATGCAGGATTGTCGGTTACCATTTGTAAACATGCGCGCCAGCGAAAGTGAAAGCGAACCCCAGATTCACTCTCGTTTGGCCTTTCACCTCACTGTATTTCCATTTTTTCAGTGGTGTGTCTCTTTGATGCTTGCTGCTTATGTTCTGGCACCTGGTCGCTACTTTTTTGTAAAGCCCAGACCTCACCTGATTGCTGTGGTGGTACATGCACATAAATGTCCAGAGCACAGAAAATAAGAAAACACAGGCAGAGGGCAGAGTATCTGCAGGAAAATACATCATCAGGGCACCCAGTAGCTCACCTGGTAGAATGGGTGCCCCATGTTCTAAGGTTGTGTCCTTGCCACAGTGGCTCAGGTTTGGTTCCTGCGCGTGGTCCCTTTCACACTTAATCTGTCCTATCATATAAAGGCAAAAGGCCAAAGAAACAACCTTTAAAAAGTGATGATTGAGAGGGATTACGTCTATATGAGTCTACACATTTGTTTTTAGGAAAATCCTGAATAGTAAATTAGTGTGAACGCTAAAAAGTTCAGGTGAGATTGGGAATAAATCAAACATGCAAATCTTAATGTGTGCAACAGCAGCATATCATATGTTGCCTGCCTGTTTTGGTGGGTTATGTTTCAGTTGTAACAGAGAGCTGACAGCTGATGGTACTGCTGTAACTTTACACATGGAAACCTGTTTGTTTCTGAAGTCTCAGTAGCATCTGTTATTGTATTGTATTACAGCGTATTGTACTGTAGATGTAAATGATAAACACTATTTGTGAGCCCCATGTGGAGCTACAGCACACAAACAGCCTGCGTAGTAGTGATTGAACTGTCTCGACATCTGACTGCCACTGTCAGCCACAAGGCCTTTAAATTTTTAACCAAACCTTTTGTACTCCAAACCAGTTAAAAATTAATCACTAGTCGACATGAGAAAGTTACTCTCTCTCTTTTTTTTTGCTCTCTTTTCCTTGGCTGTGGCCATTAATAGCGCATTCACTGTTGCTCGGACACCGTGTAATTCTTTTTGACTTTCCTTTCCATTTGCCTGGAGGATAGAGCAGTTTAAAACATTTCTGCACACGGGAGCATGGCTAACAGGTAATCTGTCTAATTATGGCAGGGGAGGGGTTCCCCTGTAAAATATTGACGAGCTCCCATAACCTTTGTTTCACCCTCCCTGTATACAAGCCTCTGAAACAGACACACTGTTTGCCTGGTAGCTCTATGTCCTAAAGCTTGGAGATGCAGACAACTCAAGCCAGCAGGCTGGAAGACTGACTGGGATCCTCAGCAGTGCCTTCTCACCAGTGTCATTTCAAAAGCCATAAGAGGACTTTTACTTTTAATATCCCATTAATCACATAAGACAATAGAATTACAGGAGTTAGCAGCTGGAACACCTTATGAAATAATGCAATCAAGTAAAACAGCCCTGCAGTAAACAGTACAGTTTGTTGTGTCAGAGAGCCACTGATTTAACTCTACGGGAGTTCTCAAGGACTCACATTCAGGGGTTATTAGACTCCAGTACATTGTGATGAGTTTCTGTCATTCTGTCCACCATAGAGCTGGAAAACAATCACTTCTCTGTCTCAGCAAATATGAAATATTATAACAAATGTACTATCTGTTGTATTCAAATGTGTATCCTCTCTATACTTAATTATTACTGCAAAACTATTTACTTTGTAATTCTAAGAGGACATATTCTTGAGGAAGTAAGAGGATGTATCATTTTGCTTTAGGGTATTTCTCTATTTTTCCTACATCACCGAAGTAAAACAGAGTCACTGATACATTTTGTTAAGTCTCTGCATGCAGGTCTGAATTCATGTTATCTGAAAAGCGTAGCTAGAATTCTGGAGATCTGATGGATAAAAACTGAAAGTCTGACTAAACCACATAATATACTTTACAAAAAATGTTGCAACCTACTAAAGAAAGGACATTATACATTATATTAATATATATGATCTATCTCTACACACCTCTACGGTATTGCCTAAACAGATCAATCAATAGTTTAAAACCACAGTGTTGTGTTATTATTAGGTTGTTGTTGTTTTTTTTTATGTTGATGTTCATAAACATATGTTGATGTTGATGTTTTGATGTTCGTAATTTTAATGCTAGGCTAACAAGTATAACCTGTTAAATTCCTCATTCTGGAATATTAGGGATGGGTACCGAAACCTGGGGCTAAATTATCAAAGACCGTAGTATTGATAAGCTCTGACGGTAGGGATGCACCGATCCAATATGTGGATCAAATATCGGCCCCGATATCATCAAAACAGATGGCTCGGGTATCGGAAAATGCAACCTATACCTGAGGCGATCCTTTCCCTTTAAATCTATTGCAACACGAGCTACGTCATACGTCATAGAGCAAAGGAGAGAATCTGCTGTGTGGAGGTATTTCACACTATTTCAACTGCTGTTGCACAGTTATTTATTTTTGTTATAAATAGTTCATCATTGAATTAATCTGTTTCATCTTATTTCATTTTATCTTAGGAAAGAACTGTGTAGTCATCAATGCCTGATGCCTCTGGTCTTTTCTGTTCTACATGTAAAGGTATATAGCTTTTTAGGTCAACCATGGTATCGGATCGGTGTCGGGTATTGGCTGATACTCAAAGCATCCGCATCGGATCGGTATTGAAATTGCAAAAGCTGGATCGGTGCACCTCTATCTGACAGTATCGGTTCTTTTATCGGTACTTGTACACATTTTGGTTTAATTCATTATCATCCTGCAGCCTCTGCTGGGGCCGACCTCCTCCACTCACACACACACACACACACAAACCTAAACGACAACGTAACCGGTGAACAGCTAAGCAGCCACGGTGGAAACGAAGTGAAGATAACTCGAAAATTACTCGAGTTGACGGCAGCTGCACTCATTACTGTAAGTGTAATTAACCCTTAGTGAGTAAGAAGCCAATACTTTATCAATACATGTGTTCAGCAAGCATGAACATGTAAACATGTAGCCAGCAATATTCAATATGCTCATCCACCAACACTAATGTTATGTCTTACACACTAGTTTAGACAACACGCTAGGTTGGTTGAAAGCGAATTGTTACTAATTAGCTCAAATGACAGCTGTGTGTATGTAGACTAACTTAGTTTGACACTTATCTTAAAATTGTGCAGATACTAAGCTGCTGGCTGAGACTAACAGCCCCGCCTCTCTCTACCAGCACTAATGTTACTGGCACCCAGCGAATCACATCATCAGACAGGGAGCAGGACAGGAGGACAGGAGACTGACTGATAAATACTAAACTTCACTCAGTAGTGTAATGTCAGGAATATTATTTATATAGTGACTTTGCTGTTGTAAAAATGACTGTTGCTGCTCTAGAAACAACAATTTGTTTCATCTAAAATATTCAATAATCCTGTTCTGAATTTATTTCTTTTTAAATCAACATATTTTCTAAAAAACAATTATTTAAATATAAAAAAGAACCGATAAAAGTACCGATAAAGTTCTGAATCGATGAGGAGTACTGATACATGTAGTAGTATCGATAAAATCTTTATGATACCCATCCCTATGGATGATGTATTTTCATACTTTCAAAAGAACTGCATTCAAATCCACATATGTACCTTCATTCATTTGTAATAAAGTAACTTACACAGTTAGCTAAACTATCCCTGTACATGTATTTTAAACCTGAATTATGTTTCTCAATATTAACTTGACATAGTAAGAAACATTGACATCTATGATAGTAAACACTTATAGTGATGATATTTCCTGGAAAACAATGTTTTCTCAGGCAGTGGCAACAGCGATTTACTTGGTATAAAAATAAGTTGAATGTGGTAGAAACACAGACAGCAATTCATACAAAGACATTTAATTTAATGTTGTTCTCATGGTAAATGTTAAATGTGTTTGTTTTTGTCATTTTGTTCTCAGTGACGTTATTCGTTAAATGTTATATTTTCTAACGTTAAACGTTGTGAAGTGTTTCTCGTTTTGCCATAGAAATGAGACACGAAGCAGCATTTTTCACCCAACCCAGTTTTTCTCCTCATCTGGGGGAGGAGGAGGGGGATGGTGGGATGTTGTTGGGGTTCACAGGGATCAGGTGTAAGTATTTGACCGCACACAAGGGGAGTCTTCCTTCCTGAGATAAATGGAGAAACCTGGTATCAGCAGGTCATGTGTAATAAGCATCCATGATTAATGTCTTTAAAGAAGAATCACCTACGGGACACTTTAAGCTGATCAGGAAACCAAGCTGTGATATGATGAATGTTCACTTTTAAGTAAAAATACACACTCTGAATCCTTTGGCACATGGGATACCTCCTTGCTTCACTAATTGCCTTGGCATAGAAAGATGATTCATTTGATCTCTCTGATTTATTTCTCCTGACTGGAACACATAACTTTGAGCTTTATTTTTAATGATGTTTGACCAATATTGATATCTAACACTCGTGAAAAAAAAGACTATGTGTGTGTTGCTTTTTGTTGTTTGAGTTTTGAAACACATCGTTTTTATGTGCTTGGAAATTACGAAGCAGTCAAAGAGCTGCAATTACCTCTGGCAATCTGGTGTTGTTTTTTTTGTCTTTATAGAAACAGATCATTCATTCTAGTTCCAAGTCATTCCTCAGGCTCAGTGTGCCATGACATAAACACATAGATCATCCGCAGAGCTAAGCCAACCTTAAAAGCTCTTTTATGGGGCACCTTTGATAATGACCAAAACTCAAGCTCCTCTAAAAATCTCTGAAAATCAACTCTTTGATTAGTGTTTAGCTATCTGTTCAAACAATAGGACACAGGAAAGTCAAAGTGAAGTCAAACTAGTTAGTTACTTCAACTAACCAGTTAGTTATTTAAATTATAGACATTTATATATTTCCAACATTAACATTTGTTTTTAACTGGGGGTTTACCAGTGCATTCTGGGTTGTTTGAAGCCTTAATATTGCTAGGCTAGCGAGTTTTTAGCTACAACCAGCAGGTCTGTAGTGGAGAACTGCATTGGGATCTCACAGTACCCAACACAAATCTTGCGGGAGCCAGATGAAAAACAAAAAAATAAGGAGCGCTACTCCTGATCAGTGCATGAAAAGTCTGTCTCTTACCGGCCCATTATGTGTAACTGTCATACAAGACAATCATAACCAAGTTAGGTAAACGTATTGACCTTAAAGCATGACACAAAATGTGACAAGCATTTTTGTGGGAAGTATGCATGAGCATACATTTCTGCAGCTACCTGCAGCAACTCTGCACATCTTTCAAGTCAATTTATGATGTGTCTGTTTGAGTTAACTGGCCCTAAGAGTGTTAAGTTAGCCGAGTGCCACCTACAGGAGTTTCTGACGGCTCACATATTGTGTTTTGGAGGAAATAAATCCGTGTTAAAAGTGAAAATTGCCGTCTGACGTCTTTCCTGCAGACACAGACAAGGGACCAAATCATCTGTCAAACTGCCAAGAATTGCCAGTGTCACAGATGAGTAGGGGCTCGAAAACAAACAAACAAACAAACAAACACACAAAAAAAACACTTACAGACAGGGTAAATTATTCTGACCACTTTCAAGAGCCTGACAGAAGAGTGCGAGTGTGTGACTGACTGACTACACAAAAAAATGTGGGGCTTATGTTCTGGCAAAGTATATCATTTTCCCTAACGAGAGAAAGTGCTTCAGGGACAAGGATTATCTTCTCCTTGGACCAACAGTATCTCACAGAATCTTTCCTAACAAAACTAATGCGAAACTTTTTTTGTACCTTCAAAATGTCTTTTCCCAAAGTCAGGTGTTGGAAAAGGAGAATCATTTTATATTCCAGCCAATACATTGTGTTTTGAGAGAAAAGTAATGCCGTCCAATTATATTTTTTATCTCCATTACTGGATAACATTTTGAATGAAGATATTCAAAGTCATAAAATGTTCATACTAAAGACAAATTAAACACTTTTGGTAGCAACATATTTCATTATCTGTTTGTAGGAACTTAAACATTGCAAGGATTTTATGATTTTGTAACCCTCTTTTCTTGACTGGCTCGCGAGATTTCAGGCACGCTATGAGATCGCTGCTTGTTCTCGCGATAATTCGGCCATGCTTTGGAAAGCAGAGCTAAATGGTAAACAACAAATATGGCACCACACCGGTAAGGTAAGACAACACGTTTACATGTCGTTTTCTATATGTTCTCTGACATTTATCCTAACAATATGAGCCGGTCTTTGTGGAAAAAAGCTTGTTTAGTGGACTAACTTTGCACTTGAAGAGTATGCCCTTTCACTTACGTTTTAACAGGTCTGACGCTACAGCTGTATCTAGGCTAACGGCTAACATGTTAACTATTATTTCTATGTCACTAGTCACTTGAAACAAATTTAGGGCGATAGGAGACAGGTTGAAATAAACTGAAATTTCCCTTTAAGTATCTAAAAAATAACCCAAAAATATAATGTGTGCAGTAATTCTGAGTATATTTTTTAGTTAACCATTTAGTTACAGTATAGTTACTGTAAGTACAAATTGAAAAAGCTACTGAAAACCAAAAGCCAAAGAGACAGTGGCCTAAACCTAACATTCTGCTCACTGCACCTCAACTATTTCCCTACAGCTTTACTGCAGTACGATAATGTAGCACGTGCAAAAAAAAAAAAAAAAACACTAATAGTGAACATAATCCAGGCAGCATTTATGTTTCTTCAGAACTTTTTGGCAAAACAAATGAGCAGGATATAAATGTAGTTTCCAGGAGACAGGGTTGATGTACAATACTATAAAACTGACTTCACAGAGTTGCTACCTCATAAAGAAGGCCACATGCACACTTCACATTCTATGGCAATGCAGAACTATTATTACTGCCAGTCTTCTGTGCATAAATTGAACAAACTCTGTTACATCTGTTCCATTTTATTGTAATCTCTCTCTTCCTCGCTCTCATTTTCAAAAAAAAAGTAAAGTAAAGAAAAAAAGAACAAGATGCATTGTTTGCTCATCTATTCCTATTTCTCAAAATGTCCGGTCTCCTGTTGGTTTCAGGGCTGGGGTTCTTTGACCACCGCCATGGCTGCAATTCCTCCCACACAGGAGAGAATGGCATGACATTTACCAGAGCTGCAAGGCGGTAATAAATTTTTTTGAAATGGCACGGCTGGAATATACAAAGCTGAAAGGACCCACGCTGGGCCCCACTGGGACTCCTTCACACTAGCCTGCTAAGCCCATTCAGATGGGGGCAGTAATTACAGGCATGGAGGCAAAGCTGAACTAATTCATACAAGGTGTAAAGCATTCGCAGACCAAATGTCGGTCAGTTTACTGTTGGAGCACCCCTTGTATTTAACCGTAACCATTATGACTGAGATATTTGTGACAGCTCTGCTGATTTACAGTGACCACAGCGACCTCACTTTTTCAAATGATCAATCTCATTATGACTTCATCACCATGAATTTAATTTGAGGTGATTAATTATACACACAACTGAAGCCATGAATCTTGGGAAGGAAGTTAATCATAGACCGCACTGGAATACACTCATGCAGTTGTGGATTTGTACACTTCTCCTCATCAACCACAGTTTTACTGCTCTACAGTATAAAAAGCTTTAGCAACTCATCTCTTCTGGACCACAAAACTGACAGATTGCCACCTGTAATTGTGAACTGGCTTTTCATCAAAGTATTATGTTGCTACCATGTCAAACTCTACAACCACAACACACAAGAAAATACTCAGTTGCAATCAGGTCTGCCATTATTTGGAGTCACACACACAAAGCCAGTGAATTTGCCTAACACTGTGAAGGATATTTATTTCCATCGACAGACATTTGTCCATGAATATATTGTTTGTAGAATACCATTGGGAGCAGTAACCTCCAGCTCAAAGGCCATATTTTCTGATTTTAATTGGATGTCTTCACAGAAGCATTGAGAGGTCTCTGTTGCGATACAAAAGAGGAAACTAAGAATACCACTGCCCTTTCATTATTCCCATAAACACTACAATTGCTCTACAGTGACACGAGAACTTCTGCAAACTCTGAATACCATACAGGCACTTATTAACTGAAGTTACACATGAAAGGCAGCTAATTAAGAAATTGGTTTTACTCCTTTATCTGCACTCTTGAATGTCTGCCTGTCTGTTTGTCTGTCTGTCAGTTCATTTTGTTGTTTAAGCAATTTCAAATGTGACTGAGACAGCAACCAAAAACATCATCTCAGTAGGGTGGCACTGAAGCAGTCATAATCAAAATCACATCTCAGCGTCTTTGATATGAAAGCTGACCCCCCTGTGAACATGGAAATCAATCTCTTTGACTGGCACTGAGACATTTTTTTTTCATTACATAAAAAAATACAGTGAGTAAAAATACAGCACATTATTTTTCCCAAGGACCTTCCTTCGCTCTCAGTCGTTTTTTCTTTTAACTTAATTTCAGAACTGTTTAAATGTATTTGTATCTGTGAAAAGCTACACTTTGTAATCTGTTTCTTTTCAGATAACGGCCTCTGTGGCCTTTCTTTTATGCACTACGTCAGCTGCAGGAGCCAGTGAGGGAGAGTGCAGGTATGTGTCTGAAAGTATGTATGGGAGAAAATGAAAGGCAGCAAGTGATCAAATGAAAGCCTAATAACATGAGTGAGCAAGAGAGAGACTTTCTCACCTGCAAGTACTAATATAAAAAAATTTTTGTTACAGCATGTGGATGTATTATCTCTTTCAACTGAGACCCTCATTTCTTTCACTTAAATGAAGCTGTGGTATCATGCAGCAGTGGAAAGAAGTACTCTGATGTGTTACTAGAAGGAGCAATCCCACAGTAAACTACTCTGTTACAAGTAAACTGAGAATATTACTTAACTAAAGTGTAAGTATTATCAGAAAATGTACTTTAAATATTAGTAAAAGTGCTCATTATGAAGAGCGGCCCCTGCCAGTGTTTTAATTATCATATATTATTGATTTGCAGCATTGGGGAGTAACCAGTTACATGTAACAGAGTTATGTAATTAAATCACAAAATAAATGTAATCGTAATCAGTTACAGTTACTGAGAAAAGCTACGCAATTAAATTACAGTTACAAATCTAAATGCTGGTGAGTACAAAGGGGTTACATCCAAGTATATTTCTTTGTGGTAGAAATGTTAATATAACATTCTTCCTGTTGCTTTATATCTTTTCACCATGCAGGAATGTCATCTTCTGGTGTATTTTGACACCCAAGTCCAGCAGTGGTATCATGTCGTAAAAGGAGCAAGCAAGCCACCAAACTATACTGGACTTACCAGCGACAGATCTGTTTCCTCTTTCATCATTGTAATATCTTGTGTCATAGCTCTCAGATTTAAATTGTGACCTCCTCTTTATGGCTTTGAGCCACACAGGCCCACTGTTGGATAATTTACCTCTGACCTTTGTGAGTTTGTCAAGAAAAATCTTCAAAAAACTTCAAATCTACACAACACTGGAAATCAGACCCAAGTCTAACCCCGACACTGATCCTCTGCTGACAAATACAATCCTATCAAGTTCATTCAGTGGAGGTGTTGTCCACGCTAAGTTATGCACTTAATGGATATGGTATAGAGTTTCAGGTTCCTGTTGTTGCGGAGGTTGGAGGCCTTTAAAAGCCACCATGAGCAAGTTATTCAGCACTGATCCCCTTCCTGGCTGTAATGAATCTTACCATGGGGTTTCTCTGGAAAGTAACCCAGAGAGTGACAGCTTCAGAAGGAATAAGGACAAACATTTCCCTGTCATACAATGGCATCAGTGTGTCTGGTAAATCCTGGAGTGCATGCAAGTGAACGTAGTCAATCTGTAAGTATTAAATTATGAGATGGTGAAAGATATTTGGCACACAGTCACACTAATGCATAATATCAACAAAGGGATTGCATCGGTTAAATATATTTACACAAGAGATGCAATGCTTAGTTAATTAAACCACAGAGTCAATAGAATAGAAACTGGCAAATGTATTTATAATTGATTATTAAGTAATTTTAAATCAAAAATGACAAACATTCTTTAGTTACAGCTTCTTAAATATGAGGATATTCTGCTTTTCTCTGTTTATTTTCATTGTGAATTTTATGTTTTTGAGTTTTGGTCTGTTGGTCGGACAAAAAAAAAGACATTTAAAAACTTCACTAACTTTAAAATTTTATCAACAAAACAACAAACTGAGAAAATAAACAGCAGATTAATTGATAATTAAAATAATCATTATTTTATTTACAGCCTTTTTGATTACAAGGGCTACAAGAATTAATTTATTTAATTATCTTAACACTGTGGTATTTAGTGTATTATATAGGATCTATTCCGCAATGCCTCTAGATTTAATGCTGCAGATATGTTAAATCAGACCATAAAAAAGTACCGCATAGCTCACATACAACCTTCAGACAAAACTGCAGTGTTAGTTTATATCCTCCAACTTGTACAAAAAGGAGAAAAATACCTTAAATTTTGATTAAAACTGCGTACCATAAAATACCAGATACTGCTACAATCGCGAGTAAGAGGAAAGTGTATGTGAGTCCATTTGGATGTTGCCTGATATAGTGACATACAGAATCAAATATAATGAGCAGTAAAATTTTTATTCAGTCAGAAAAAAAATCCTTTCAGCATTAAGACGAGAACTGCAGCATATAATCCATAAAAAAAACACATGAAATGTTAATAGATTTTAATGATTGATGCAAAGATAATTGGAATGTCAGAAATGAAGAAGTATAGAAGAACAGAGGTGTTTTGGAATATAATAGTTGAGCTGATGGCAGGAATTCAATCAAGTTATGGCCATTGCAAAACTGGATACAAGAACGACTCCTCGAGAACACAAAGTGATGAAAACCTGAAAAGTCCAACTGCAATTGAATTCTGTTCTTTTTCATTCTTTACCCTCAAGCAAATGCATAAAAAAGGAATGATGGATGGACAGATAATATGAGATACTGTATCTCACTGTGCTGTAAATGCCACATGAAATAATTGTTAGCCACTTTCAGTCAAGTTCAGACAAATTAAAAAGAGCTTATTCTACTCTCAATAACATCTATAAACTACAAGAGTGCAACTTCAAACTGTAAAAATTCAAAAAGCATGATGAATGCCATACAGACAGGGCTCTGACCATGATTTCTGCAGCAAATGTTTTTGCAGAGAAATGATTACCACATGAACAAACATGTATTAATTGGACTGGTGTGTAGATGTTACAAAGAGAGCCTTCTGACCCTACCGTGACCAATGATGGTAGATATATTTCCTTGACAACCGAGAGCCACTACAACCACAGATGTATAATTTAAGACCCACTCAATAGCTAAGGGTGAAACAAACATCAACTCTTCAGTATTTAAATTAGCTTTATTCCCTAGTCATTTGAATGCAATAAATAGGTCAGGTGAAACTAAATTGATTGAGACAGTCTCATGGGGTTTTTTGAAAGGGCTATACACGCACTGTAGCTTTGGTCTGTACCTGTACATCGGACAAGTGATCATCTCAACGCTCTTCACACATAAGCTCTTAAGAAATTCACTTTATAATTGGATTTGGTCACAATGTAATCCAAATACAGACCTAGAAACCTTATCACTGATGCGTCATTCAGCAGACTTAAAGCTACGGCACAGAGCAGTGTGGAGAGCTGAATGGGCAAACACGCACCTTCATTCACATTCATTCACCTCTGTGCCTACTCACTCCAGAATTTAAATGCCCTGAAAACCTACTTTCTCAGACTGCTTTTTACTATTAGTGACCTACAAGAACACACTATTATCTGCCGAGGTTTGGTAAATTCATATGAAAGATTTCTGTATTTCTGTTTTTTCCTCTCTATGGGCGGGCATCAGTTGGATATAGATGATGTCACACACTCAGATGCACCAATCAGGATTTAGCAAAACATGAATCAGAATCTGATGACAGCTATGGGGTTGTTTGCTTATGCCACTGTCGATCAAATCTGATGAAACTGCATGCACACAGCACAGAAAGTTTTAGTGTTCAATTATTGATAAGAATTAATAAAAAGTTCTGTATGCAACATTCAGAGCATTAATATAGCAACTCACCATTATTTGTTACGTAAAGATATAGAGGGGTAATGGAGTAGTGACCATCCTCTGCTTCCCCCCTGGTTAATACTCTTAGCTCTGTCAGCACCGTTCCTGAGGCTTTTTGTTGTTATTGTTTATGGAGTTAGCATCATTAGCTGCTAGCTGGATGTTTTTTTTCCAAACTTTAACTTTGATATTTAGTCAGTCATGAACATTTAATATTACAGGAAAATGCTTCAGATTTAAATTCAAGGGGATGTGGATCAGTGTTGATGGACATATTTTGGACAGCGGTTTGTAAATTGGTGTGTTCTTTCCTTGGCTGAATTCATACTAGTGAGTGTTAAAGTAAGGCTGTGTTTAGATTTTCCAACTGGCTACCACTGGCCCAACAACCAGCCAGTGCCGACTGAGCAGTAGCTCGCACTTGTCCTTCGGAGGTAGACCACTGAATTAGCAAAACAAAATAACAAAAATGCACAAACAACAAAGAGGCAATGTATACATCCAATCATGACTACACCCACACAATTGCCCAAACTTAGTAAGTGGCTCCTCTATTAACACAACAATGGAAGACAAAATCTGGCCTGAAGGAGTTTCCCTTAAAGACTTGCTATATGCCCTACAAACAGCACATACAACCATGAGGCAATAAACCTAATAAGAAGTTACTGTCAATCACAGAGCAAAATGCCTCCTTGAACAAATTGCTATTCTTGTCACGTCACGCTTCTTGTACTGTACAATAATACTGCAGAGCGGAAGGCTGCGCAGGGGTGTCCTACTTTAATAAATGAGCTGAGGCTCATATGCTTGCAAAGAAATCACTTGCCCCAGAACATCAGAACTGCAAATGTCCTCATGTAACTACACAGTGTAGTGACAAAGTCAATTTAAGACACATTAGCGGGTTCAGGGTAGCAGAATTATTGCTTTTATGAAGCATAATTTATGAATTTCCACCATATTTATATACTTATGGGTACCTTAAGATTGTCATAAAGTGAGGTACAAACATAATTTTCCACACACAAATTACTTTTAACAAAAGCACAAATTCAGGAAGATCTACGCCAACTTCAAGGAGGAATTGAGCGAGACGAGGCTCCCTCCCACACTGATGTTATTGACTAGTGCTTCTCTATATCTAAACACAGTTAATGACTTTTACATGAACCTATAATGTGTAAAGGGCAGCGAGCAGATGCTTTGATGGAAACTGATGACAGGTTTAGGAGTCATTAGTAATGATACTATCTGGCAGCAGTAGTGCAGAAAAGTGTCCCTGCGAGGGTGATCTGCCATATTGGCCTCCGAGCCTTTCAGGGGAAAAAAAAAAAAAGAAAAGAAAAGAAAACCACGTGGCAGGAACCAACTGCGAAACTCCATGTATTAACCATCGATATGCAGTAATTGCCTGCGCTGCATGTTCAAAAGCTCAAATACTGTAGTATGATCAGTGCTGGTTGCTGAGCAGTATTTTCACAACGCCAAAACTATTAGAGTCATTAGTGGCCCTGCTGTGGTGCAATCTTTAGTCTATCCGGAGGGTGACCATTTGGGAATTGCAGGAACACAACTAAGCTGTAAAATTACATTCCATATATTTGCTTAAATCTCGTCTTGATTCAAAGCCGAATTGCTTTGTGGAAGAGTTTTCCACAAACAATAACAATTAGTTTTTACAGTTGAGCTGTTCAGAGATTTGTTGTTATGTTTCCTTGACTGTTTTAAAGACTTCATTTGATGTTATGGCTCCATTCTAGAGACATTTTGTTGAGGGACTTTATGGCCCTCTAAGCAAACAATCGTTTAAATTCAATTAAGACTTTGAAATGGCGCAGTTGAAAACAGTCCTTTTAAAGCTTTGTTTTTGTGCAGTGTTGACCTATGTGCAATGACTATATCCAACGTAGTGTATATATTGCACATGACAGCAGGTAAACTCTTCAGTGTATGTGCTGTGAATAAAATGGAATCATTAGCACAAAGCTCAACATAATGAGGAATAAACAATAATGGGATGAACCCACTGTGCTTCTGCCCATCAGAGAATTTCATAATTAGCAATTAGTGGTCATTGTATTATAGTCAGTGCAACTCAGATCTGGCTGAAGTGTCTACTCTAACTTACCTATCATGAGGCACTGCAAATAAAATATCCCACTGGATGCAGGCGTGATTAATGTCTGTCGCAAGAAGGGCTGCAATGGCAGATTAGGCATGATTATGAGTGGGCTCATTTATTTTCAACATGTCATTATCTTTTACAACATTGACTAAGCAAATGGCCAGAGTGTGTTTATGAGTGCGAATGTAGGCTGTGTTTTCCTGATCATTAATAGTTTGGAAAAATAAAGTTGATGAAGAGAAATGAAATGAAAATTGCATCACACACAGGTGCAATAAAGCATATAAATCTTCATATAGAAAATTAGGTTAAAGTTAAATGTCATTTAAGTATTTCGCAAGGAGCTTTTGTTATCAAATTAAACCTCTGCACTTATATTAGAAAATTGCAAAGCACAAAACCAATGATGAGTCCTGATTACATTTAATGCTGCCCAAGAAATGCACCAGTTCAGGTGCAGAATAATCATTTTCTTTTTGAAAAGCTTTAACATAAAAAAAAGACTTAAATATAGGAGCTACGACTTAAGACATTAAAGAAGTTAGAACAACATGTAAAATGATGTATGTCAGATTTAAAAAAAGACCAAGAAAATTGTAATTATGTTTGTGTAATGCAGTGTATATGCTGGAAAGTTAACTAGACATGACTCCAATCTTCTCCTTCAACACTTCACTCTCATATAATTTTTTCCACACCCATTGCGCCCCTGATCCAACAATATCATTATCAAACATCTTGTATCTTGTCCTCATTAATTATGTTTTCACGTCGTCTTCAAAAACTTAATTATGAAAACAAAATGTTCAACAGCTCTTTTCCTGTATTAGTAGCTGTCTTGTCATTTGACCATTCTGATAAATTTTGATGAGCCTGTTGAGCAAATGTGAATAATTGATGACTGTTTTCCAATGGCTTGATTGTCACAAACCAAGACAAATAGAGTGGAATGAAATCATAAAATATTCAGTCAAGTGTTGGCCAGAAAAATATTAATTTCAAAGTCATTTTTACATGGATGCAGGTGTCCTCTTGGAGACAAGGTAACTTGACCATGAACTTTAAGGTAAGGCACAACAAATATTTAGTGCATTAAAGCAATGTAACATGGTTTTCCTCTGCTTACAACATGCATCACAGCTGAAGAATGTCGACCAGATACCATCAAGACATTCAGGCCTCTAAAAGTACAGCAAGTAGCAGCGGCAGCTGGGAAGCCTTCAGGTCAGGGTTCAAAGAGAGTTATCTCCAGACAAACAAACCTTCACTCTGTCCCTGACATTTCTTCTAGTTGGTGCTGCAATGTATTTTACAGTGATTGTATTTTGCTGTAGTTATAAACACCTCTGCAACCCTTCTACAGAGCATCTCCCACTCAACAAATGTAGCAACACAAGCAACGAGCTTTCAGCTGCAATAAACATCACCTGCATAATAACAATATCAGCATGGATGCTCCAAAACTGTATCACAGTGATCTGATTGCAAAGAGGTTTTTTTTTCTTTTTCAAATGAGCTATGAACTGCAGTAGTATTTCACGACTTTGTCTAAATATGGAAGTTGAAAATACAAAAATACAGGAGAGTAATTCTATGGATGGCCACATATATTGTATTTCTCTTTCACCCCATAACCCGATCATTTGTGGTGGAACTGGATTGAAAATAACTTAAATCTCAGTCTTTACATCACGATGACTTGGTGCCATCTACTGTTAATACAGAGATCATATTGCTTGGGGATGTTGTGCATTTAAAAAACAACTCAGATTTATCAGATGTTTCGTTATGTGTTTGTGTCTTTTGTTTTAAAAAGCATGATGACAGCTCCAATTTTAAATAACATATTAGCCTTCTTATTTCTAATGTGTATTTTTACAGGAGTCCAGGAGTAAGCATACTATTAAGAAAAAAATCTGACATTTTTCTTCTGTATGATGAACTCTAACAAAACCAAACAAAGAAAAAAAGATGACATGAAATGCCAACTTATTTTATATTAATATCATTTGTTATTCCGAAGGCTGGGTGTATTTCCATTTGATAATTTTGCAGAAACGCTGGACAACATTCAAGGAAAGCCTCATGTTTGCCACAAACAACTCACAAAGCAGCAGAGGCCGACTGTATAAATACAATTTGTACAGACGATCCTTCCTCAGAATTTCAACATGGCACCTCCTTCAACGAGTGTGTGTTGCCACCATGGACAAGTTGGATTGTGGGAGTTAGGTATTCATTAGCATATCAGTGACACAGATTAACATACATTAACATACATTACGGCTGAATTAATCATGGCATGTGGTAGAACTTGGAGAGGCATCTGAAAACAGTCTGCTCTGAAGTCGATTCAAGGAAGAAAGCTCACTGTTCTTGCATAGTAATCTCGTGCAGCTCAAAAAAGCACATACAGCATGTACAGTAGCAGCCTATGATATCCGGGCTCTCGCATACAGCTCATTCATTGATTTTTCATAATTCAGCATCTTCTATTTCCTTGTTGCGGCTGCTTCTCTCATTAGTGAAGGATTTGGTTGTAATGTAGTTGTACTTTTTTAAAGGCGTTATTTTACATTAGTAGATTATGTTATTTTACAGTCAGAGTATGGCTGGTCTGTGTCTGGCTTTCAGGACAAATATATCCCCAAAAATCCCCAAAGTGATCTCCTCTGGTGAGCTGTGACCTAGGCTGCATAATCGATAAAAACCATAATAACAGGACATTTTGAATTCCTTCTCTTGACCAAGTGATAGCAACTAGAAACCAGCTAACTAGTCTCAGTTGCTGCTGGCTAGTCGCAGTTAGCACTCTTTGGTTTAGTGCTGAGCTTCTCAACCTTGAGGCTGTCACACCACAAGGGCTTATTTGGTTTACATACGTAGATATTCCTAAGGCTTATATTTTTTGACAGTATAAATATTCTTTTAAAGGTTAAATAAAATAAAAAGCTTTGAAATGTGTACTTTTAACCCCTCAATACTTTAAAAATAGAAGATGTGTCATTCTTAAAGCCCCCCCTCTACTCAGTTTTACTTCCTGTTTAACAATAAACATCCTTTCTTCAACACAGAATAGGTGTGTGTTTAATAGTCAGTGGCAATGTTAATACATAACCATAGCCAGGAGATTGCAGCTACAGTATTGGAAAACAGTGATGTGGCACTTACTTTGATAATCTACTGTTTATCAGAGCGCAAATGAGACAACAATAAGCACAAAATGGCGACTCTCTCTTTCACTAGCTCTGTTTTTTACCGTCTCCTCTTGCTGCAGCTGTTGGTTGTTGTCGTCACAAGGCGTTGTTTGGCTGCTGCACTGCGTAGCCACACATCCACATGCTGGTCACAGTCTATCAAAGGAAGGACAGATATGTTGCCGAGGTCTGAAATGGAGTTACAGGACGTTTAGGAGAAGCACCGTCTACCAGCATCGGCCGCTCTCGCCTCAGCTCAGCACCAAAACACTGCCCCGGGCAGCACTGTGATTCTTTTCATTTTTTCCAAGGGGACTTTTCCACTCTTTGACTGAAAGTTGTGAACATCACAGTTTCCGGCAAGGAAATTATGAATTTATATTTTCCTTGATGTCCAGTGTTAGAGGCCAGTGCTGGTGGGTGGTGCAAACTTTAAACACATCCTGATGCTGCATTTCAGACAGTGAACCTCAGTATCATATCTATCGTTTCTGTGGTGTGCTGAGGCCAGGAGACGGTAAAGAGGAGAGCGAGGGAGAGAGACAGTTGGTGTATTGTGCATTTCTCTCGGTGGGATTTGGTCTAATTCACTGGGTTCATTACAGCCGTTCACTTCACATAGGCAACACAAGATAAGTTGATTCGCTATCTTACTATGATAATCATGATAGTGTACCTGCTTAAGCTTGGAGGATAACCTCCAAGTCATATGTCATCTTCCGATTTTAGCAACAACCTTCTATTTTTAAGGCCCCATGATGCAATATTATCACAATTAAAGAAGTATTTCACCACTGGAAAGCTAATCTTTTTAAAAAACTGGTGTGTCTATGCTGTAGAAAGACTCAAGTACTTCAAAAGTTGGTGCTCCATGACCAGAGAAAACAGGGGAAAAGGGCTGCAGCACTGCCCTGCACCGGACAAATAAATGCTCCAGTTGGTGGGTGACGTAATGCAAGGTTCTCCATTTCAAAATAGGAAACAATATGGCAGCCGGCTGCTAAACCACTATCTACCAAAACCTAAACATTTGGAGCAAGAAAGAGGCAACACAGTAACAACATCTTGGTTTATATTTGATCAGTACTGCTTAGTTTTACCATTTGATCTCAGTTCGAGAAAGAGAGACGAAAGGTGGATCTCTCTTTCTCAATCTGCTTTTATACTCTCTGTGTCTGTTGTGGCAGGCATATGAAAATGCAAAAGTACAATCTATGATTTGAGCAACAACCCTAAAGCCAGCTCAAATCTGCAGGATGACCCTTTTCAGATTTGAGCTGAGAGATGAGCAGGGAGATCTAGTTGCTGGTAAGATGAAGGGAAGCTTACCACAGTTTAAAGGTTTAAAGTATCCCTTTAAGTCACGATGCAGTATTACTGCGACAATAAACATTTTGTGCTGAGTACTGCAATTACATATAATGCTCTATATTGCAATCTATCACCTTTTTTTTAACTGCAAATTTATCCTAAAAGGAAAACTTTGTTAACATCTGTTTTATCTAATAAGATGAAATCGATTCATCCCATTTCAATCATATTTACGGCAGCAAAATGGGATTGTCAAGCTGACAGACTGATCGAAACTGTGAAAAAAACCTGTCATTAATTAGGCTTGCACCTGACAAACTGAACTGTTTGCATTCTGTTAACTTTGACTATGTTTACTACAATTCAAATGCGTGGACTGTGGACTAGTATTACAGGTATTTTGAACAATGCAACGTGTACAAAAAGGTTATGCAGCCCCTTCAGCAACTGGGGAATTTAAAAGTACTGTAATGTTAAATTGGAATAAAATACGTGTTCTCAAATTAAAAAACATAAAATGTGCTACTGTTTGATGCTGGCTTTGTGACAAAAAAAAGACATTTCAGACAATTGGACAGTGACGGAATGTCAGCATTCTTCTGATTAACATGCTCTGAGGTGTGAGTGCCGCTTTGTTCTGTGGTGATGTTTATAGTCATTGAGAAGTCTCTTTCTGCTGAGACGCTAGCGCCTGAGATACAAAGGTATCTTTTCACAAGCTTGGCTAGGAAATGATCAACTTGCTCATGTTCTTTCCACCAGCTTAGTGGATCTTTTGGTGCCAGTGATGTGTCGTCCTGGTATCTATAACATTATGATTAAAATTTCTGTTAACCTTAAGGGTTATAGCCCCAGCAACCACTCTGACATAGGTGTCCTGTCTCTCCTCAAGCGACAAGAATGGCAGGGTTTTTAACCTGGAGTCAAGGGTCGATAATTGTAGAGGGTTTTCTTCTCTACTGCAGTGACATCTCTCTCCTTGACTGACACTTTGTTTGATGTCTCTGACCAGTGTTGTGTCACCTATGTTGTCCTGTGTGTCATGCAACAACGACGCAACCATTTATTCTTCAGACATCACAGTGGGTGCCACTTCAAGGCCCAGACAATATCTTATAATACCTTCTCATTCAGGGTGAAGATGTCTGTGCTGCTCATTCTTTTCCGGAAGACAACAGCGCTGAGCAAAGAACCACTAGAGCATTTCATAAACACTGGTACATCTTGTGCTGACATCAGTCTTGAGCTTATGGGTCTGAAGCCATTACATTTTCTGTTTTATCTCCAAAGCGTGGTTTGCCACTGTGCATCTGTTCAAAAAGTCAGTTATGTGCCACACTCTCCTCATGAGACTGGCTACTGTTGGCAGATTAAACACTGGTAGTGAGGTCAGATCGAGCATGTGGGCAAAACACTTCCCCTTCAGGTATGTAGCTAAATAAATGGCAATGCTCATGTCAGAAATGCTGATGGTTACAACCACTAGGTTTTTTGGCAGTCCCCAATTCTTGTGCTGCATGTTGCAGGTCAGCAATGTTTGCCATGGACATCCACGCATTGCGAGTTAATGCAACCATTTCTGCTGCACTCAAAGATTCCTCAACTTTAAGCTTTACTCCTCAGAAGAGCTTGGTTATGACCTTTCGGTGACAATCGTCGCAACGGAGTCACATACCTAGGCTCCATTTTCTTAAACATGGAAGAAAAGCCTTTGTTTTCCATATCATGGTATGGACTGGTCTTTGCACAAGTCGGTGATGGATTGCTTTATTTTCTTAGCTCGCTCAGAGTTGGAAGGTAGTTTTGTTAATTTAAGTGTGTCCGCTGTTGGTTGATTTTTCTGTGGAGCTAATTTATGTTGGCTTAGCCATCAGTGTCTAAGGCTATTTCTGGATGGTGGCTTGTGTCAGCCCTCATGTTTATCATATTCCTAGAGTACTGTATTTTCATACCACACTCCTTGTAAATCGCATATCCATGTCCTTGTTTCCATTCTCATTAAAAAATCCAAAATAGGTCCAGAAAACCAGACACATTTCTGATTTCCTTCCCAGATGTCCCCATATTTGTTTTGACCAACTTCCTTCCAACCCTGTTTAACTTGACCTCTGCTGATCTAACAAGAAAAAAAATCTAGTGGACAGAAAAAGCAATTTATTTTAGAATTCAAGTACCAAAAAGTTTAATTTGTGTTTGCAATATTAATACTATTTTGTGCATATTTATCATTTTGTGTGTATGAGTTTCATAAGATGTCAATTTATTCCATTTTTATGATGCTTTTTAATGACTGGTCTGGGACAATGAATGGAAATAACCCTTCTAAACTAAGTTTGGCTCATTTACAGTTTTCTTTCCCTGTTCTGTTGATCAATGAGTATTGTCCCTGTCAAATAAAGCAATAAAAAAAAAATCACATGGCAACCGCTCTGACTGAGGGAATTGGTCATTAGAATTTTGGGACCTCAAAAAAATGAGGTCATAAAAACTGCTGTCTTTATTAGTTCCTCATAAATTAAAAATAACAGGCCAAAATCGCAAATGTCCACCACTTCCCTTGAGGGCGGAATAGTTATAAACATTGAATCAGGACAGGTTTTATATGAATAACATATCAATCAACTGAAAGTCCTCCTGCAGCCACAAATCCAACCCCCTCTCAGCCAAGTTGGAGCAAATCCACGAAATGAATTGATAAATAAAGTGAGGGAGTCTCAAAGTGGGGGGATTAAACTAACACATCAAATGTCACTGATTCCATTATCAGCATTTTGGTCATGGCTACTTTTGTGGTTTGCTATCTCAGTGGAACACACAGCTGGGGTCCTATCTAGGTACGAACACTGATTCTGCCTTGGGCCCAGGTAGCACATTATGTGGCAGCGCTCTTGGAGATGAACACTAAGGAGATAATGTCATTCCTCCCAATACTCATCATTAACTCCTGACTGCCAGGCATATTGTTACAGCCTATATTGAGCCAAGGCCATATCATTGGTGGTATGACTCAGGTCCTGACCGTCTGTTCCACTCAGTTAAGAGTAATACGAATAGTTTCCTTTTAAATACTACTTAAACAGCCCTCAAAGTGCTCTTAAAATTGTAATGTAATGAAAGCGCCATGCATGAAACTGGAATGCAAGTGCCCGAGCGGCGAGTATACTTGAAAAGGTCCATTTAAAAGGCAAGCTGCAGCACTTGATGGACAGCTCCTTCTCTATGTTGCAACATGGAAAGGGGCTGACAACTCAAATTATATGGTTATTACACCAGTCCAGTCTGGCTGTATGGACCTACTGACACTTTCACAATAAACATGACCCATCACATGGCAAGCTTTTTGCCAGTCAAGAGCATGGACATAATGAAAAGCAACTCCTATTTTACTTTACCTTTAGTATCTATAGCTAAAGCATGCCTTCAGCCTTTCCTTTCTTCCACATCCACCAACAAAGATTCAGATTAGGGCTGCCGCAGTCAAAGAATTTTCCCTGTTGTGATTTAGGGTGGCTAACAGCATGATATGCAGCATTAGCCCAATTCTTTTTTTAATTACTTAATTTATCCAGATTTTAGTACTAATATAAATAAGCTTTATTGTTAGGTTATTATAAGATATACTGTTGCTTTTCAAATGGTGGAGCAGCTACGCATTGCACAGAGCAGATCAAGCCAAAATCAGCTCCATTTAACTACCTAGCCTGGGCCTACAACCTTACTTACTGTACTTGTGGTAGAAGGAAAAATATTAAGGAAAAATTACCAAATGAACAGTCAACGAAATCGGGCAGGCTATCACTCAGCTTCTGACACACTCCCAGTGTGGTATAAGGTCGCATGGAGGGTCGCAGCTGGAACGCGCCACAGCCACGCCCGATGGAATCCAAAACCACTGATGCATTGGCACTGCTCTCTCTGTCCTTCACTCCCAGCATCTTGTTTTCATTTTGAATTTACTTAACATCCAATACACATGCATTAAAGAGTAAAACAAAAAGGGCCAAGCATCAACAAAAAAGAAAAAAAAGTGAACATAGCAGTTGTGGCGGTTGCTTGTCATCCCTTGTGGTTAGCTTGTCAATAGCATAGTATTGCAATATATGGCAAGAGCTATAATTCAGATAAACAAAGCGCAGCAGCACTGTAAGAGTGACACTCTGTTTTAACTTAAATGTCAGGTTACAGTCAGTCAGAGCAGATACATCGGTTTATTTTCCAACCACTGTTTTCAATACACACTAACACACAAATACTGCTCGATGCCAGTGACATTCATACTCTCTTTTGCTGCAAATATGTACACATGAAACTCTTGTGTCACATGCATTGAAATGAACTTGACAACCCGAGCAAAAACTTAAAACAAGCATCTAGCTGCTGAGTGTCTTGACTGGGAAAACACTTACAGACGTGCCCAAAATAATTTAAATTCAGATAACATAAGCACAGACAATCTTAGTGTACATTTATGCGTAGCATTTTAGCAATCATTGTAATGTATCTAATAAACTGCATCCCATTGATTTGTCAAGTAAAAAACAAACCTGCTTGGTGTGTATTCTCTCAGTGTGCTTTAATGCCGACGAAGGGTATTAAAAATAAGAAAATAAAAACTTCCAAGTAAACAGTTCTGCTTGAAAACATTGGCCATAGAGTGGAAAATGTCCCTGTAATCCCTCTTGCGCTTGCTAAATAATTCACAACCCTCGGTGTAATTGCAGTTTTTAAAATCATCAATTTATAGTAATTGATGACCGGAAGGGCCATGAATTCAAACACCTTTGCTGCGTAGCGCAGCATTATGGACCATATTTAATTTGTCCTGCCAAATTGTTATATCTGCTCTCCACACAGCACCCACAAGCAGTGAGGAGCTGTGAATGTACTGCAGAAATGTCCAAAACTCAACATCTTACTTATTCACAACAACTCCTTCTACCCTGAGTTCACCTTTGAAACTGTATTATTTGTCATCCAAAGTCATAAGTTGCCAGTTACTCCATAAAACATATGATGTTGAGCAATCATTATTCTACAAAAAATGTGGATCTCTCCTTCAGGAAAGACACTGCTGATCTCTAGATAAAAATTACTTACTAAAGGGAGTTGCAAATCATTGCATGAGTTGACCCGAGGTAATGATCCCCCACCCCCGTTTTTCATATTTGCCAAAATAGATACAGACATTTCGGAGTCCTACATTTCATTGTTCAGATCTAGATCTAGATAAAGAGAAAGAACAGTTTATCAGATGCATACAGACAATATGTCTGTGCAAATGTACACTGTTGTTTAAAATGTGGAAAACCCCCAAAAATGCTGGAGGTGAGGGGATTTCCTGTTTTTTATTAAAGCACTTGCCCCTCCAGTAGCTTCTGTCCCTACTGAGATAGGTTTATGAGTTTTACTTTGGGCCATATGTGTACTGGCCAAAGCACTAATAGTACACAATATTACATACAATATTTATACTACTGTACGTATAACAGACACAACAATATAGTGACAAAACCAGAGATCTAGCTGAGTATGCCAACTGTGTAATTTTAAGGTCATTCTCGTTAAGTAGACTAAATGATTTCACTAGGGACATTTGGAGGGATGATATTCAGAATATGGGTGACTTTGCTGCTCTACTTTTTTTGTTACTATGATTTCAAGTGTAAAACTGAAAGCGTGCTGCTTTTGAGGGTTTTACTATCATTGCTGATATTCAGAAAACACTATTTGTTTGTCTGAGATAATGCTTTAACCATGCCAACACCCCACTTCAATACATCTCAGCACATCTTTTCACAAGAAATTGTAAAACATGCCTCTTGGTATAGCCTGACGTGTACTCTTCTAACATGGTGGAAGGAATCTGCGGTGTTTTGAGTAACTCCACTTCCTCAGGGAACGATTTATACATCACACAACGCCTGAACCAGGAGAAGGCCTGACAGTCTCAGAAATGGGAATGTCAGATATCTGACTGAGGTTTTTATGCCAGTTTTCTCGTTGTACTGAGTTCTGTGGTTTGGGTCAGGGAATACTGAGGCCTTAGAGAGATTCAATACAGACATTTTGTTGATGTTCTCAGAGATGGTCCGTTTGACATTTTGACACTACTTCTATTAGCTTTGTCCATTTCCACCACTGGCTTGTCAGTCAAAGTGAGAGAGATGCCGGAATCTCAGGTCTGAATATCAAATGACGGTTGGCTAATCATGCATGAGGGTCCGTCAATTAATCATCAGACTATGGACCTTCATCAAATAACCAATTATGCTGTAAAGAAAGCAAGACACAAATGAATGATTTTTATAGAAAAAAAAAACATGTTCTGTATGATTAAAATTGACATTTAGGTTAGGCTAAACAGTTTCAGTTCGCTAAGAAACAACTAAACAGATTCTTTTTATAAGCTTTGACATTACAATGGGTAAAAATGAGGTATTGCTGCAGCACAGAGAAGCTGCAGAGAGAAAGACAAAGAGGGATAACAAAATTGGTAGATCACAACAAAAAAGTCTTCACAATCACAGTCACAACATCTTAAAGGACTTAAGTGTCAGAAATGGTCTCCTGAGATTATCCTATGATCTCCCAAGATGTGCAAATTCTTCTCAACCTTCCCACATAACTTAAGTGCATTCCCACTGTGAGTGATACAGTAAATGTGTCTGCAGAACAAAATTGCTGTCTCTAAAAGCCAGTTCAGCAGATGGGGGGGAAGGTGCCCATGATAATGCATACTGGCTGAAATTACATGCAAGGCCACCATTCTAAAGCATTTAACAAAAGGGCCATCCAGTGGCATAGCATGGCATTGAAATGACAGTCTTGCCCTTGCATTGTCTGACACGTCACAAGATGGCAACGCAGTATCTCTTTAGCTCCTAGAGGTCACGGAGGATGGATGCACCACTAATCTCTGACACTCACTCCAGGATTGGGGGTGAGAAATCGACGCAAACTGGGGCTTTAGATAACTTTGCTATCCACCAGTGACCTCAAATGCAGAGACATCTCCTGGCCCGCTGTGCTCTGTCAACCAAATCCTTCTTACTGCTTGGTGACTTCAGACAAGGATATGTTGGCCGCCCCACAAGGATAAATCCGGGCAAAGAACAGACTATATATTAATCTGGTATTGTCTTTTTATTGTTTGGGGAATAATGCAGTGGAAAGAAATGATTGATCGGACGGCTTGAGAGACTTTTATATTGTCAGAACGGTCCATTTAGAGATCTGTGGATGTTTCTCCAGGGGGCATGATCTCACAAATCCAAAGAACAAACGTGTCATCATGTACAAGTGTCCTGAGTGTTTCCTCTCAACACTAAAGAACAAAAAGTAGAAACATCAAGAACCTGCTAACTCACCATTTATGTATAAAAGATTGTCAATGAGTCCATCAGTAAAACATTGATTAAATATTTTCCATATCATAAATAACATGCGTTAAACTGCTCAAATTTACTTTTTAAATTCTGTGTAACTCTATCACTTCCTTGCACTTTTGCACTTTGTGAATTCTAAGTCTTTGCTGTATTTTTATTAGCCTTTAAATCACGTTGGATTGCCCTGGTGAATGAATGTTGCATTGCCCAAAAAATGCTTCTTTGGCAATAAAATTATGTCTGCTCACACAGGTTAACAGTTTTTGATGATCATGCAGATTTAAGTATCATTATTAAGTACAATTCACATACTGCGCCAACAAATGTCTCCGGTACAGACAGGTGGACAGATAAATAGTGCCCCAACTGTAACTGCCACCACACCTCAAGAGGGACTATTATCAGGAAGGTTTGTGGTTTCATTGATTTCAAGACTGCAATCATCCCCCATCTGATGTAGTGGGCTGAGGGAGGATAAGTGAAGCTCCACAGTCTGCGCGCCAGCTCTGTTTGACAGTGGGACAACTTTGAGATAACTTCAGCAATAACAATCCCCCAATTAAAGAGTTATTTCCTGTAAACACCGGATGCCATTTTGTTCTCGACCATTATGTAAAACTGTCTCTAATTACAACATGTTGTAAGAAGCAGAAGAGTTCCCCCAGATACCTCTGTCTTGTTTTATTTATTTGGCTTCTATCTTAAAATGCATGTTGTTTTTTCTTTGCGTATCTAAAATCTGTGGTTTCTGTAATTAGTATTCTGATTTAGAGTGGTTTAAATTTTCTTTTCCACTTTTGTCCAACAGAGCACAATTGTAGGTTGACCCCATTCCAATACTAAAAAAATGCATAACGCACAAAACAACTCTAATGGCCCTCACTGGAAATTATCTCCGTACAAGTCTCTAATGGTGCTGTCAGGAGTGAGTTTCAAACCATTAAGCAATTTGCGGTGAATCAGGGCACAAGGAAATAAATTGAATTCACACTCGCTGTGGTTGAAACTTCTCAAGACAGATGGAGAAGAATATGCTCGCACTGTATTTCTGAAAGAATAAGCTCAGGGAAACCAAAGCACTACCATACTTGGTTTTTATAAAAGGCTTAATGAATGATGATATTAACTTCAATGTCCTTCCTTTCCTTTCTTTTTAACCTGTCATGACAGCATAGACATTTCAATCGACTACGTGGATACTGAGAGCAACAGAAGGAGAAAAAATCCATTGTCTCTCTCCATCCTTCATTCATCATGTGCGTATTTAGGTTTTAGGTCAAATTTAATACTGAAAATGTGCCTCAGAAGCCCTCAAAACTTTTGGCGCCTTGACATATTTATGATTACAGAGAGTTTATATATAGGCTACATGACATCCACCATGAAAATAAACATGATGAATTAATCAGTTGAGCTTTAATGGGTATGTATTTATGGAACTGAATCCCAAAGCTTACTACGCCTGTGTGCTGTGCCGTGCCAGACCTCAATCCACAAACCTCTGGGAGCAGCGACGAGGATGCTTATTTGTGTCCTCTGGCATTGTTCATCACTATTCTTTCCGCATGTCAGTGGCACAGAGAGGGAAAGCTTTGGACTTTTTCTGCATAGCAACCCAATTACTACCAGGAAAATAACTATATTGATTGTGACAACAAAAGGTGACCGAACGTAATAACTTATTTTATGAAATAAGAAAGAGATGGCAAGTTTAATTTCCTGATGCAGGTTTTTCATAGATACATTTCCCCTCCAACTGAGGTACGCTATCAACATTATTATTTTTTTGCTATCAATATTAAACTCAATCCACAGATGTGAAATTAAATGTTGGTGACCAGAACATATTAATAATAAGAGATTATAATAACAATTTATTTAATTTACTTATTACTCAAAATGCGTTCTATCATTCTGTTTAACAGAAATACCGGTTAACTTAAGAAATATCCAGTAACTGTACAAATATTTCCTTATTTTGTGTTTTTAGGAGGTAATTATTTTTAAATTGAACCATTATAATTACAACATTTAATGTCTTGGATATCAAATAAAATACATAAAATAAAATAAAACAAAATTAAATAAAATATCCCAAATGCAACAGGATAAATTATCAGACTACTAGTTTTTAAATCCACAGTTAAATTATCTTAATTATCCTTATTGGTAAACACACTGCAACAGAGATAAATACCTGAAAAAACACTACAGAGAATACTAAAAAAATGACAGAAGTGCTACATTTTTTGGCAAAAAATATTGTGATGTGAAGGTGCCCATCCCTCTGCCAAAATCACATCCACACACACACACACACACACACACACACACACACACACACACACACACAGAAACACACACATATACACAGCCACAGAGCCTACGCAGTTCACCACTGTCAGGTCTAACCGCACAGCACAGTAAGAGCAGCCCAAACATCCTGGCTGCATTTTATCTCCCTATTAAGGACTCTGCCAGCAGCTCTTCACTAGTAATGAACTTCCTAAACTAACAGTCGTCACCCAGCTTGGTGACAATATCACCAGTCAACACAAACAATCAAATGCATCTGCTGCAATAACGTTGAGAGGAAGTGCCTCCAATTTATCTTTATTAAATCAATAGGGATTTGATAGCCTTACCTGCAGTGGAGTGCTTGGCCCAGTGTTGGAGCTGTAAGTGTCTAGTGCATTGGGACAGGGGGAGATCTCTGGTTCACTTGTTGTTTGTCGGGGATGGGGTAGTTTGCTGTGTGGCTCGTAGCGACACTCCTAAGGGCCCACTGTGAATAGAGGTCAGGATAATAGACACAGTCACACAACAAAGACTGATAATCCTGTCTCGCCCCACAGCTCCCGTGTTGCAATCAGACATTTTAAGGGCAGTTAAGCTGCAGCGAGGGGCGGCTGAATGAACCGCGGTTAGGAAAGACTCCCAAGCTCCCATTATGGACAGTAACCGGTGTCAATTCGCAGCAATTAGACCACTCAGATGTGTCAGTAGACAGGCCTCAAATTAATAAATAAATAACGTCGACCACAAGTGCTCGCTGATATAGCCTTTTGAGTCATTTGAGTCTCCCAGTGGTCTATTTCAGTGCAGAACACTTAGTCCTTCAAAAAGTGACGAGGTGTACCTCCTCCTCCCACTTATCCTGGATGACCTTTGAGTGAAAATAGTCCTTAGTGAGCAAGTTGCTTAAATCTGCCTCTGCTGGTCGTCAGAAACATTTGTTTAAAGTGGCACAGATCCTTTAATGCTGGCTCATTATCAGTTTGAAATGCTGAGATAAACAAAACAGTAAGCAAGCCCACTTATACTCTTATTTCCTGCAGTACACAATTCAAATCTGATGTGAGCATTAGCCACAACCTGAGGAGCCTATAATATAACAGTGAGGACAATCAATAAATGAAGGCATGGGATACATATATTTCCCATCTGATATTGAAAGCTGCTGAAATGTTTGGACCAAGGTTGTTGCCTAAGGCCTTGGACTAAAGGGGAGCAAAAGAGTAGCCTCGGGCTCACCACTGTATTGCTTCTACTGCACAATGTTTTTTGGGAATCATCACAATCTGGAGGACGTAACCTCCAAGTTGGCCCTGTGTATATGCGCCATTATTGATTTTGTTCGTAAAATTAACATAGTATGGGAGAGTTATTTGGCTATAATATTCACTCATCCTAAACAATCTGGTTGAGGGAAAAGGTGATAACTTTTCTTATCATTTTCTGTGAGAATAGACACATAAGAGAGCCCTCGGACATGATGCTTAAAATTAAATGATGCTACTCTGTGAAAATAGTTCATTGGGGAATTTTTCAAAAAGAATACACAAAGCTGTTTATGGTTATTTTTTCTCAGGGTCTCATTTCTCATATTGTGGTCTTTCACAAAGAACAAAGCAAAAGGACACAAAGCAGAGCTTCTGAATTTGACTAGGGGCACTCAATCAAGAGGAAGTCATTACTTCAGAATAAGGGGCTATGCTTTGCTGCCCGACTTCAACGGAATACCTCACCTTTCACCAATGCATAAATAATGTGCCAACTGTCTTTGATCTGTTGGAGGTGATAACTTCACAAGCGTGTGGACACCCTCCACTGATAGAAGAGGCTCTGCTCTGTCCAAATATGTGTCAACAAGCATCACGCTCACAGAAATGTACCAGTGAGGAAAGAGTGAACAAAGGGGGAGCTATTCACGGACAAAAGCTTTACAATGTTAGTGGAAAGGAAAACATGCGAGAATGCATTTCTATTTGAATAAAGGCTGCAACTAATAATTATTTTCTTCAAAAATTAATGTGCTAATTATTTTCTTGATTTGTTGTTCAATCTCTGGTCTATAAATGTCAGAAAACACTGAAAAATGTCACATTTTCTCTCAGACCAACCGTCCAAACCCAGCAATTATTTATATTTAAACAATTAATTGATTATCAATTAATCCATTCATAGCCTAATTGCTTTAGTCTAGTTCCAACTTCATAAACTTGTTAAAGCGTCATTCTGATGCATTCTATTTTGTATTTATTTCTTGAAAACAGCCTAGCCTAACAGTCTAACCCTTAGAAAGTAAGACTCTTTAGCATTATCTTTGAATGATGTGGTTAGGGGTCACTTTTTTTTCTCTCAGCAGAAAAGAAGTCACATTAATGACAGCTGCCCACGGCTCCTCAGTGGCCGTATTGGACACTTCAGATTGTGATTCACTCCAAGAAATCACAGAAGCCTGTAAAAACCCTCTTCTGTGTCAGCGGGGCAGATTGGGTGACTGTTCCTGGACAGTCAGACACCCTGACACAGCTGAAAAGAGGAAAAAAAAATAACAAAGTAAAGTCAGCACACAAAGCTCTCCTCTGAGAGGTCAAAGTGAAGACAAGGCCCCCTTTCAGCCAGAAAGAAAAACAAAAGACTGAGTGACTTTCAACACGCCTGCTTTAACCAAAGGGCCCAAACCGTGTGAAATGAAGGGTCACCATGTAATAATGGTGATATTAAAAACTGTTATAATTGCCTCTCATTTCCATTTCAGATTCAAGCATTGAAAAGATGACCAGTAATGGCCCAGCCCTCACTGAGGCAATTTATTTAATCCTTATTCACCGCTGTGAAGTGGTGAGGAAAGTGGACATGGCAATATTTAACTCTGTTTGTGCTTCATACATTCTTTTTTTTTATATATATTTCATGATCCAGTTAATTCATTTTTAAAGTCCAAAACTATGCAGCAGAATATTTTGTGCAACCTTTAGGATGTCTGGCGAAATGTCTACAAGAGCAAATGCATCTTTAGTTCTTTCTATATTGCAGTGAATGAGGCAGAAAACAGGTTGAGGTTAGCCAAGGGAACTTATTAGCCGAGCCTCCCTGGTGGGTGAACTTCCAGGGAAAAGGCAAGGGAGGCTTCTTCTTCAGAGTTGGCTATAATGCCATGAGCATCCTCTGCTGGTATAGAAATACTTCAAACACCCAGCCCCTAATGAAACACACCAGAGAGACCCTATACTAATTAATACACAATCTGCATGAATAACCCATATGTGGATACTCAGTGTTCAATCTTACGTTATAATCAGATCTTACACTGCACAATACTCTAATGAGCACATACATTACTTCAGGGGAATAGAAGGTTCAACTGTATTCAGTATCATGATGTATGCAGATGACAGTGTGTAAAACATCTGTTCATTTTTATACAGTTGGGGGTTTTTTTCACAAGAAGACTTCATATGTAGAGGCAAGGGAAATAAAGCCAAGCATTATGTATGAGCCCTTCAGTTTAGATGCACTAACAGAGTAAACAGTGTTGGAGACAGCATGGTCATATCACTAAATTCAGGTTAAACCCTGTAACTCCTAGGGTTGCAATTAAAATCAGATTGAATTACTGATTAATCTGGCAGTTATATCTTTTGATGATTCATATACATTGTTTTACTTTAGCATCACTGTAGCTAAACTTGAAAGTAATGTATGAATAAAGGCTTTCTGTGTATACAGGTCAATATCGTCACCCTGCTTAGCAACCAGGAGTCCACAACCTTTACTATCAAAAGAACCATTTTTGGCACAAAAAAAAAACAACCAAAAAAAAGTCTAGAGCCGCAAAACATATTTGAGCCTCATAATGGAGGTAACAATCAATCAATGAATCAATTTTATTTATAAAGCCCCGTATCACAAATCACAATCTGCCTCACAGGGCTTTACAGCATATGACATCCCTCTGTCCTTATGACCCTCGCAGCGGATAAGGAAAAACTCCCCAAAAAAAAAACCTTTAACGGGGGAAAAAACGGTAGAAACCTCAGGAAGAGCAACTGAGGAGGGATCCCTCTTCCAGGACGGACAGACGTGCGATAGATGTCGTACAGAACAGATCAGCATAATAAATTAACAGTAATCCGTATGACACAATGAGACAGAGCGAGACAGAGAAAAAGAGAGAGAGAGAGAGAGAGAGATGCAGGTAATGACAGTAGCTTACAACAACATTAATGAAAGTAATAATATTATAGTTATAGTTCTGGCTACTGTGGTACAATATGTTGAAAGTATGTATTAACAGCTGGCAGTATACATGTGTGACAATAGTCATATGTGTATAATAACAGTAGAAGTATGACTAAAGATAACAGCAGCAGCAGGAGGCATCTGGCAGGACCACGGCAGCAGCACAACCACACATCATGCTGTCCAGGCACTGCTGCGATATGAGTTAATCTGAGAGACAGTGGAGCACAAAGGCTCCGGGGAAGAAGCCAAGTTAGTGACATGCAGTATGGCCGAGTTAGCAAGATGCAGTAATAGAATACGAGAGAGAGAGAGAGAGAGAGAGAGAGAGAGAGAGAGAGAAGGAGAGAAGGTGCCCGGTGTATTATAGGGGGGTTCTCCGGCAGACTAGGCCTAAGTCAGCCTAACTAGGGGCTGGTACAGGGCAAGCCTGAGCCAGCCCTAACTACAAGCTTTATCAAAGAGGAAAGTCTTAAGTCTAGTCTTAAATGTGGAGACGGTGTCTGCCTCCCGGACCGTAACAGGAAGATGATTCCACAGGAGAGGAGCCTGGTAGCTGAAGGCTCTGGCTCCTGATCTACTTTTGGAGACTTTAGGGACCACGAGTAACCCTGCGTTCTCGGAGCGCAGTGTTCTGGTGGGATAATAAGGCACTATGAGCTCTCTATGATATGACGGAGCTTGACCATTTAGAGCTTTATAAGTTAACAGTAGGATTTTAAATTCAATTCTGGATTTTACAGGGAGCCAGTGCAGCGAAGCTAAAACAGGAGAAATATGATCTTGTTTCTTAGTTCCTGTTAGTACACGTGCTGCTGCATTCTGAATTAGCTGGAGAGTTTTTAAGGACTTACTAGAGCTACCTGATAATAGAGAGTTACAGTAATCCAGCCTACAGGTAACAAAAGCGTGGACCAATTTTTCTGCATCTTTTCGGGTCAGGATAGGCCTAATTTTCGCAATATTATGCAGATGAAAAAATGCAGTCCGTGAGGTTTGTTTTAAATGAGAATTAAAAAACAAATCTTGATCAAATATTACTCCGAGGTTTCTTACGGTAATGCTAGAGGCCAGAGCAATGCCATCTAGAGAAACTATGTCAACTATATCAGCCTATAAAGTCTAAATTTGGTCTAAATTAGTATTCATCATTCATTAAAACGTTTTACCACAGGGTAGTTCCTCTGCAGGCAGCTATTTATGATTATTTGGTAGTTTAACTTCATGGTGTTGACAGTGAAAACACATGCATTAGCTGGGGAATGATTGAATTCTCTATTTTTCTCAAAGACCTTTTGTTAGATTTGGAATCCATAGCTGTACTAGCTAGGGAGACTCAAGACATGCCAACCCCCACATTGAGGGTCAACAAAATTCAGAGGATAAGGCAGCAGGCTGTAGATGTATAAATCGATGCACTTTTTTTTTTTAATTCAGTGTATAGGCTACACATTTTTACAGTTGGAGAATTTAAGAATCACTTTAAGCCTACAATGCAGAGAAATAAAAAATAACCCTCCTATGTATTCTTTTTTTTTTCAATTAAGTTTTTATTTCATTTTGTTTTGTTCTGTTTTTATGATGGCTGTCTTTTTGTTGGGTTGGTTTTTTTTATTTCTTTCCCCTTATACAGCTGTTGTCTGTATACGATAGAAAAACGTTTGTCTGATTTTTTTTTTTCAACAATTAATCAATTAATTGACCCAAAATAGTTACTAATTTTGATTGATCTAGTTTTCTTAATTTAAATAAACATGGAACTTTGCTGTATATTAATCATGTACCCTGAAGTTCAGTGTAGTTTTGCATCATTGTGTGATCAGCAGATATGTATGTCAATCCAAAATTACAGCAAATCATCATCTGAGGTAGCCTAAAGCCCAACCAATAATCCATTAACAATCTTAGCTGATCACAGATGGAAATATGTTGGTGAATTAGAATCAAGAAATTGCAACGAAATGTTAAAGTTATGTTTGAGATACTTCAGAATTTATGTCTCCATTATATAGTTTGTCCACCAGAGAGCACTGACAAGGTTATTTTTATAACATAAATATCACATACAAATACAGGGACTCCTTATCAAAAATGTTTGTTCATATACAAAATCCATCATCAAATTTGCTAAACTCTCAAATATTGATTTCATTAGAAGTCAAAAACATCTAGTATTTGTTGGGTGATTATTTGGAGGTTTCACCCAACACTGACAATACGTGACAAAAACAATTTCTGTCAATAAGTGGTCTATTTTCCATACAAACCAAATGTCTAACCTGAGAATCTAAATTTTTTTGAGAGCTCAAAAAAGCTTTGTTAAAACTCAGAACTTTGCCAAAATACTATTCCCAAAACAAATCTGCTCTGCTGACAAAGAACAGTTCTACAACTTTTTATTTTAATATTTCATTGAGAAAGTATTGAACAAAATACTCCAAAGTAAAAAGAAAAATGTTGCTCGTGGTGTTTGGGCAAACAGTCGGTAATATTTACCCGTAAACCAAAAACAAGAACCACTTCGGGACTTGCAGCTTCAGCAACATGCACTGTACTGTATTCCCAAGATCCGTGGCAGAAAAGCTACTTGAACCATAAAATAGATTGCTAGGCCTATGAAAAACCACCATGTGGGCACAATAATAACGCATTGTCCACAGATACATGGGCTGTAGCAGTAATCTTCAGATCTCCTCAGTGAGGAAATATAGATATTTGTAAAAGCACTGAGGGGATTAGGCAGGGTTTTCTACCTCCTGCGGTACATGGCTTGAGTCATGCTGGGAGCACCAGGAGCTCTGTGGAAGTCTGGTGAGGAAGGAGAGGATTTGACCTAGCTGCTGCATTATTCTGATATGACCCAAACAAAGCCATCAGCATGGGACCAGTGTAGGGGGTGCAGTCTGTGTCTGTCTCTTATCCTCCCTCTCGACAATGAAGATGAATATATAAACAGAATTTGCAAGAAAATCAGTTATGTTAAGAAGCAATGATTTCAGAATTGAAAATGAAGTTATGTTGCTACATGAACAATATAACACATAAGTAAATTAGTTAATATGTTGTAATTAATACAGTATCATTAATACTACACATGGTGGCTGCACTTTACTTAAAAGGCACACTAAGTGTGAGCTTTATCTAAAAAGTGTACAGCATTCTTCTAAACAGGCTCTTCCCCAACCTATTAGTTCGCACAGCTGATGTACACATACAGCTGTTAACCCTCTCAGTGATTCTCCTGAGTTAATTCCTAATGAAAAATAAATTGAGTTGCTCCCTACACTTTTATAACATTTCCTCCTCAGAATAAATGGGCTCCTTCATGAGAAAAGACACACTGTTGTTAATGATTTTATAAGCAGGGAGCCCACCTGACATCCTGTTTTCTATTACTGTTCTTTATTCAATTTGCAGGGCGCGCTGCAGGTGACCTAACCTATAAAAGGGCACTCCAAATTAAATTATCAGAGCTCCTTGAAATTTTATAAATTCAGAATCGGCCTCACAGAGGGATCTCATACCAGAAACTAATGGCTTCACCTTTAGCTTTGCATAAATCAATCGCACCAAAGGTTAGAACACATCATGCCAGGATGTATCAATGCAGTTTTTAACATCATAACATGTAGTAATTTTGGAAGTGTGAATGGCAGGTGTATGAGGTCATACATGAGAATGTTTGTGTGTCCTTGCATGTATGCACACACATATGATTACTCAATCTGTTTTGAAGACCAAGAAGAAGAGTAAACCCCACCAACAATATTAAGTATGCTGCATAATGTAAAAATAAAACTATAATATGAGCATGTAATTTCATTCACAACTTCATGACTGATATTGGCTTTGAGGGTCGATACATGCCATGTATACATCAAATACTGAAAATTAACAATTATAAAAAATAGAAGAAAAAAAATGGATGCGCTGGGATGCATCATCAGTGATGTATCCTGGGTTCATTGGATGTTTCAGGTCTCGCAACATCATACAACCTCGCCCAGGCGACCCAGCAGGAATTGATTAAGCTACAGCTTGCGTCCCAGCAGCATAAGTATGCCACATAATGTAGATACAAAATTAGAATATGAGCACGTAATTTCATCCACAACTTCAGAACTGATATGGGCTTTGAGGGTCGATGCATGTCATGTACGAATAAAATGCTGAAAATTAAGAGTCAGAAAAAATAGAAATAACAATTTCTAAATGTACATCAGAGCGGAAATGATTTGTCAGTCAAAAATTAATAGGTAAAAATTTTGATAACTGATTTATTGTTCAAGAATTTTACTACTTTAAACTGGAAAACATTCTCTCAATGTGAGGATTTGCTGCTTTCTTCTGTTTTATTTAACTGTAAAATGAATATCTTTGAGTTTTGGCAGTTAGTACAAATAAGCCAATTGAAGATAATACCATGGGCTCTCTGAACTTTTGATGGTATTTTTTTTAAAAGTAAAACACATTTTAGACCAAAGGATCAATCCATTCATTGAGAAAATACTGAACAAAATAATTGAAAATGAAAATAAAATAAAGGTTGAAGCCCTTTTTTACGTATATAGATTAAAAGATGCAAAGAAAAGAGAATAAAAAAGCAGATTTTTTTATATTGTTTAGACGTAACCTACTGGGAGGAATCATGGAAATGCATTTTCCATAATGATTTCAATATGATCAGTTTCCGTGACTATTCAGCAATTATTCCTATTTGAATACAGTTGAAAAACTTAATATAAAAGCAATACTGATCATCTTACTTTGTGCAGTAGTGAAAAGTGGCAGTGTAAAGCTTTGTCACCCCAATAGGGTCCCCTTTATCCTTGAAAGAGCACGAGCTCTTTCCACTGTCATTTTGTTCCAGTTGGTAACCTAACAAGAGGTTGGTGGCAGAAAAAAAAGCCCAATCAGTAACACTTGTTGCACCTGAGAACATGGAAATTTTAGACTTCTGTGTTCGAGAAAATGGAAAACATTGTCTTGTAAAGAAGTCGGGAATATGGATAGGATCATTCAACTGTGTTCAATCTGAGTCAGGACAAATTCCTTTATGAAGCAGTCGTGCGTGAAGGAAATTCATTTGTAAATTGCACCCGATCTTTGGAGAAATTGCTCCTTTTTCCAATTCAAGTCCAGACGCAGAATTGGCACAGAACAAAGTCTATTTCATATATGCAACTGCACAAGGGTTTCACCCCAGTTAAGTATATTTCACTTTGAGCACCAAACTAGGCAGTTTAACATTAACTTTTCACTTTAGTAGTATCCCCTGCTAGTTTTTTTTACAAGCTCTGAGCCAGGACTAATTTTATTAAAAAATAATAATAAATGTATGATTTTGAAAGACCTTTTTATTCTCTTGCATGAATTTAATTATTTGGCTATTTTCAGGGAAGACAAAGAAATATGTAACCCCCAATAATTTTAAGTAAATGGTCTGTCCTCATCAATTCATGTTCAAGAAACAGAAAGACAAAGGGGAAACTTTCTCATCAGGAACACGGACCTGAATGTGAGTACATTTGACCACAAAGTCCAGTTCGTTTGACTAGTGTGAACCATAAATGGGCACTGTGTGTCAATCCATACCTATGTCCACTTGAAAAGGTGACCTCCACTATGGCTAATGTGTATTCGAGTATAGTTTGCATCAAGCGTAGAAACCAACTGTACCAAAACACGGAAGTGGACCGCTTTTTATCGTAGGAGCAGGTGAATAGAGTTGCAAAGGCATTTCTCAACTTCGCCCGCCTCTTCCAAAATCTGCGTATGTGCCATGCAGGTTCCATCTCATCCTCTGAACAGCATGGGCGTGGGTGATACTGTAGAAAGGCAGGCGAGTGGTTGTTCTTGACATTGTCTCCAGACTATAAACCATGGTAAGCATAATGCGAATGTCAGCTTCATTATATGGGCTTGGGAACTTGTGATTGGCACTCTTTTCTACACTGTAGTGACAACAAAAACAACTGTGACATAGATAATGATGCAGGTGTACTCTGATATGGAACAACATAACTGATGTGAAAGCTAAGTGATGAGGGAGGTCCCTCAGAATCACATGGTCAAAAAAAAATATTGATGTTGAAATCTATGTGTACAGAGCTCTCTGGAATACAACACTTATTTGGAAGCAAAGAAAATAAATGACATTTTTGTGCTTTAACGGGAACTGTAGCTCTGACTGGTAAATTCTCATTCCTCCTCGACTCAATGAGATTGAGAGAGCAGTGGTGGTCAAGCAGGCTAGGAAGGGGTGAACAGAGTTAATGAGAACAAAGCCATTAGTCAAAGAATAAAAAGTTATTTTCTGATTGTTCCACAATGGTTACAGTCTTAAGCACAAATAAAAACGCCCACACCTCTGCACAACCCTGCAGGAAGGTGCTGCATTGCCAGATTTTGCGTGAATTCAGCTTAAGCGCAGGCTTCATCATGCCTGCTTAGCTTCCCTGCTCTGTATGTATTTGGCCCAACCTCAACCTTGATCAAACAGATACACACACCTGTAGCTCACAACCACACAGCAGCAGAAAGTTCCTATCAGCTAGGGACTACACAACTACCCAAAGTTTAACACCCAGAAACGTCCCAAACAAACTAATATTAGAAGAACATAAAGACAATACAGAGGACAGGTTCTCTGTAGATAAATACACCTCCACGCACTGCTAATTAATGACTGAGAATGATTACTTTTATGTGAGTCTATATATTGTTTTTTTTTTAGGGAAATCCTGCACACTATGCCCTTCAGCCCTGGTGTCATTTAGTGGAGAGGATTAATAAGCACCAAATAAAAGCACGTTCAGTAACTATAGAAACACATAACATTCACACACTTTTATTCTAAAATCTAGTCACTGATTTAGGAAGTCTTGTTGTCTCCACAAGGACACATGATTGTGAGTTCCTAACTTCCATATAAATACTGTATTTTTCTCCTTACAGTTCAATTGTTGAGCATAAATTCCAAAACTAGTGCTCAGTTTACCAAGTCACTACTTTGCTCTGCCATGTGACATCCAGGGGGCTCTGCAATATCTCGGCAGTGCAGACGTTAATGTTCTGTATGTCCCATTTCCTGAACATAATTTACAGCTTCACAGCTAATTACACTGATTTGACCCCACTCTGAACAACAATGTGATCAACACACGTGGGTTGCTGCTGCTGTGACTGATTTGGATAGAAAATAAATAAAAAGGTAGAACTGACCCACAAGCCACTGACTCACGCTAAATATGTGTAAGGCAACCAGATATGTTTTGCCTGACTATAGATAAACAACAACATGAAAGACATGATATTTCATATATGAATAGAATCTGAGCATATCCAGTAAAGCTATCGTAAGTAGGGTGAGTAAAGAGTGTTTCTGACAGAGCACACGTGTGTGACTGAGTCTGATTAACATTATATTTGTTGCCTTGTTGCCTCATTAGACGTTCTCCTCCTGCAAGGAACGACGTCATTTGGCATTTAGTTAATATATTATTACCCAGAGATGAATATTGTATGTTGATAAGGGAGTCTTATACAACATGACAGTGAAACAGATATAAAAAGTTCTGAATTCAGAACTTGAAGGAATGCTCTTGCATGACTTTGTACTTGCAAAGCTTACCAGTGTCATTCACTCTATACCAACTCGATTCTGACCCCCCTGTCAAAGTAAAGTTAGGCTGCTTCAAGGAAGGAAAGAAAAAAATAACATTGAGCCACTTTCTTTTTTTTTATTATTAATATAAATGAACTGCAGTCCTCCGTTCAACTAAGTGAAAGAGAGCACCTTTTCATTATGGACTTTGTATTGGTCAATTGCACTGTACACCACATGTCCAAACTGCAGACCAAGACAACTAACCCCCATTCCACTCCGTCATAGTCACACACAGGAACTTTGATCTGGCGACCCATCCAATTACTTTTACAATTACGCCAAGTGGTTTCAAGTGTGTTATTAAAACCTGTCAGATATTTCCTGGGACATCCACTTTGACTCTAGAAACAATTTAGCAATAGCAGCAACGGTGGCCTTGAACGCTCTGGTGTAACAAATGGACGTGTGTGGTCTCGAAAGCCGTGCATCTCTTAAGCTTAACTCGGCTGTAGAATCGCTTGCTTGTATACTGGCAGCTCGGCGGTCATATTTGTCTGTAAATAGCATGCAGGCTTTTTGTATGTGTATGAAAACCGGTTTGAAAAAAACTGTGGATAAAAGTTTTGACAGTCCAGTTATTACTATTCAAAATCATCCATACGCAAATGCATTAAATTTCAGAACTGCTGAATATTTGATTTATTATATTACACTGTAAGTGCTGCATAGAATTGGTCGCAATCTGTCCTTGGTGGCAATATATGAAAAAAAAGGCAAAACTTACAGACTTTTACTTCATTGTAAGTATAGTCAAATTTATCTGAACTACCTCTACTGGAACATTTAAATCAAAAGTTCATCAAGGTCAAAAACACAGTAAAACTGAAGGCTGAAAACCATTAGTATTTAGACTAAGTTATATAACAATCAGGCCGTACACACTCCATATGACGGTCATGTGGCACACTCGCAAGCTGAGGAGGAAATGCTGTCTGGTGCTCTGTTCCCATTGTCCGGATGTGGGAGGAAGCAGACCCTAACCTGACTCCTGACCACCAGGCAGCTGCTTGAACAGAGAGCCAAACCCCTCCTTTTTCACTCCATCTCTAAATCTACAGGAACAACAGAGTGTGTGGGTGGTTCAGACACACTTGCAGCAAACAACACTTGAACATCACGAGTTCCTGTCTGCCTTCACATCTACAGCAGTGACAATAAAGCGGTTTTACTAAACTTAAGGTCGAACTAGAAGGTGTTTGAATGTCACGTTAGATGTTTCATGTTCGTTGACTGCAGATACACAATACCTGCAATGCATTTTTTTAAAACAATGGAGGGTTTTATCTACGAGAGTTAACTTGCTGTAAAACAGAGAGCAGTCAAAGAACCACCCAAAGCAAAGCCGCTAGCCAACAAAATGCCATATGACAGCAAATAAAACATATCATTAATTTAATTAGAACGAGTTTTGATCCTGCTTTTATATTCTAAATTTCATAAAAAATAAGCACTCCCTCTAGAATCAACATTCAATAGATAAAATCAGTAGTAAATTGTGATTTTAGACACATTTAGACAAGTTTGCGTAATCACAGACAGGTGTAATGTCCCACATTACTAAATCATGGAAGTGATGACATCATTCACAATACCAGGACAATTAATTTAAATATAAACTATGTAATTACTTACACCTGTAGTTCTCCTTCTGTGTCATGCCAAAATGTCTTTCATCAAAAAGGCCCATTGCGGGAAATTTTGAGAGGACTATATAGGGCAACAATTTCACACGAGGCAACATTTGGACACTAAATAGTAAACAGGAAGTGACTGGGGACACTTTCACAGTTCCTGCCTAGTTGTCGCTTGTCAACATCTAGCTAACAAGCAAAAGAACAGTTTACAAGACTTTACTACGAGTTTCAAGATCCTAACAAATTTTGAAATTGTGTTGCATTCCTTATCTCTTTATTTCGGTGGTGTTGTGGTTGCATTTCAAGTCACTTTTACCCTATAGCTGTCCTCCAAGCTGCAGGCTACCAGCTTCACAGTAGCTAACATGTATCAGAGGACGCCTTTCCTCCTCCTGTTGTTAGTTAATATGGAGACCCAGATTCGCACAAAAGCCATATACATGTAAAATGTAATGTGTATGGTCCAAATTGCAGCTAGTGGTTGCTGCTATTGGTTACACATCTCCAGGCTCTATAACTGAGCCTCAGTGTTTTTGTCCTCATGAAAAGTTTAATATTCAGACAATACTTGTGTTGTGTGTGGTTATACCTTCAGGATACTGATTTTTAGTGGCCATGATATAAAACAAAAGTACTACCAAAACAACTGAGTGATTGTATCTTTAAATTGAGACAGAGTAAACATGACATTTTAGCAGAGTAACTACATTCCCTCAGTCTGTTTTATGGTCACACATTACTTACAATCACTCTAAAAGGTCTCCACAGGACTGGTAAATTCAGCTTGTGTTTTTAAACTTACCACCTCCTGGCATGACGATGGTCACTTGGGAGCGATTCCGTCTGGTCCATTCCTGCTGTTATAAAGTCCACTGATGTTTCCATCGTGTTATTTCCTCTGTGGCAGCAAAACACATGAGACAGCACAAACCTCTGGTAAATTTAACTGGGATGACTGGACACTGCTGAGTTCCTTGTTAAACTGTGACAACAGCTCTTCAAGATTATCTCTGGTTTCTCTGCACTGGGCTGTTTATTCCCCTCTGGCATTTTGTTCTCAGGACTGTAATGTCACACTGTTTTATTACATAAAGAGCTAATAAAATGCTCTTCAAGCTCTAGCGTAGGTGCTAATGGGACAATAAGTTCAGACTTCTAGTAAGTTCATACTTTTGTCGACTCCTGTCTCATAACCATCTGCAAAACATTTCCCTTGTGTGGAGAAGTTTCTAATTTGACAAAGAACAGAGGGTTAAATATATCTCCAAAAATGGAATATAATATTCATGACTATGTTTCTTTAGCTCATTATCACCTGAAACTACCGCTTCTTCTACATCTACCTACTTAACTTTTGGACCTCTCACCAAAATCACAGGTGTGAAAACTCCCCCAGACCACGATCCAGACCAAACAGCCAAACCTTGGTCCAATAAAAAGTGGTGGCCCTGGTTTGTTTCTGGTGTGATATTATTATAAAAATTACTAGTCTTCTTTACTTTAGAATGAGCTGTTTATACAGTACAGGCCAAAAGTTTGGACACACCTTCTCATTCAATGCGTTTTCTTTATTTTCATGTAGATTCTCACTGAAGGCATCAAAACTATGAATGAACACATGTGGAGTTATGTACTTAACAAAAAAAGGTGAAATAACTGAAAACATGTTTTATATTCTAGTTTCTTCAAAATAGCCACCCTTTGCTCTGATTACTGCTTTGCACACTCTTGGCATTCTCTCCATGAGCTTCAAGAGGTAGTCACCTGAAATGGTTTCCACTTCACAGGTGTGCCTTATCAGGGTTAATTAGTGGAATTTCTTGCTTTATCAATGGGGTTGGGACCATCGGTTGTGTTGTGCAGAAGTCAGGTTAATACACAGCCGACAGCCCTATTGGACAACTGTTAAAATTCATATTATGGCAAGAACCAATCAGCTAACTAAAGAAAAATGAGTGGCCATCATTACTTTAAGAAATGAAGGTCAGTCAGCCCGGAAAATTGCAAAAACTTTAAATGTGTCCCCAAGTGGAGTCGCAAAAACCATCAAGCGCTACAACGAAACTGGCACACATGAGGACCCACCCAGGAAAGGAAGACCAAGAGTCACCTCTGCTTCTGAGGATAAGTTCATCCGAGTCACCAGCCTCAGAAATTGCAAGTTAACAGCAGCTCAGATCAGAGACCAGATGAATGCCACACAGAGTTCTAGCAGCAGACCCATCTCTAGAACAACTGTTAAGAGGAGACTGCGCGAATCAGGCCTTCATGGTCAAATAGCTGCTAGGAAACCACTGCTAAGGAGAGGCAACAAGCAGAAGAGATTTGTTTGGGCCAAGAAACACAAGGAATGGACATCAGACCAGTGGAAATCTGTGCTTTGGTCTGATGAGTCCAGATTTGAGATCTTTGGTTCCAACCGGCGTGTCTTTGTGAGATGCAGAAAAGGTGAACGGATGGATTCCACATGCCTGGTTCCCACTGTGAAGCATGGAGGAGGAGGTGTGATGGTGTGGGGATGTTTTGCTGGTGACACTGTTGGGGATTTATTCAAAATTGAAGGCACACTGAACCAGCATGGCTACCACAGCATCCTGCAGCGACATGCCATCCCATCCGGTTTGCGTTTCGTTGGACGATCATTTATTTTTCAACAGGACAATGACCCCAAACACACCTCCAGGCTGTGTAAGGGCTATTTGACCAAGAAGGAGAGTGATGGAGTGCTGCAGCAGATGACCTGGCCTCCACAGTCACCGGACCTGAACCCAATCGAGATGGTTTGGGGTGAGCTGGACCGCAGAGTGAAGGCAAAGGGGGCAACAAGTGCTAAACACCTCTGGGAACTCCTTCAAGACTGTTGGAAAACCATTTCAGGTGACTACCTCTTGAAGCTCATGGAGAGAATGCCAAGAGTGTGCAAAGTAGTAATCAGAGCAAAGGGTGGCTATTTTGAAGAAACTAGAATATAAAACATGTTTTCAGTTATTTCACCTTTTTTTGTTAAGTACATAACTCTACATGTGTTCATTCATAGTTCTGATGCCTTCAGTGAGAATATACAATGTAAATAGTCATGAAAATAAAGAAAACGCATTGAATGAGAAGGTGTGTCCAAACTTTTGGCCTGTACTGTATCTACACATGGAACGGGTCCTGTTTCATGAAATCTGCCTTGTTGTTTCTACAGTACCCCAGAACAGACAAACCAATCGCCAGTTTCTGATGGAGCCATGTGCGTTTTCATGTCAGGCCCCACAGTTCTCCTATGTGCTTGGCACATGGATAAAGTATCAGTTGGTTGTAATTTCCATCCCCTACTGCTACATGCCACTAATGCTGCATTCCATTTACCTCAAAAGTCAGAGTTCCAGTATAACAAGTCAGAAAACCAAGGTGTTGTGTTGGCAATACCAGTTCAAGCCAAGTTAGCCATTGTTTAAACAGTACAACATGACAAGGCCTTGTTTAGGAAAGCAGGTTTAGTTCGTTAACCCTGGGATGAGGGAAACTCTGGGTTTTCACTCCCACAAAGACAGGCAACCTAAACTCTGAGTCATTTATCATGGTAACTGACTCTGTGAACCTGACTTACTTGCCGACAGGTTTTCTTCAACAAACCCTGAGCCTCTCACTGTCTACTCCCTCTAACAGAGCCCGACATGCTGTTTCATTTCCTAACTGATTCAGTCCGTATCAAAGCTCCTATCAGATACATTAATCAGCGGAGGTTTACTGTCAGCATCAAAATCCTGGTTGGATATCAGTTTGTTACACAGGGTGATCTAAAGTTACCACTTTAATGAGCTGTGAGTCATTTCTTTGAACAGTTTCGCACTCACATTAAGATACCACACAGCATCACGTTACCCCTCATCTCTGTAGACAGATATCTGCATATGTAGGCCTATGCTTTATTGTCGTCAGACCATAGTCAGTGGGTTCCAAGATTTAGTCATAAAATAAAACCTCTGCATGTCAGTCATGTGAGTGGAAGATTCTATAAATATATATATTTATAAATTTTTAAATTCGGTATGAATGAAAAAAATCTCTCTGTCACTCTTGATGTGATTGGTCGCACTAATGGCACATGATTCCAATAATACTGGAGATTATATGTTAATATTTCAATGATTCCAATAATACTGGAGATTATATGTTAATATTTCAAAGTGAGCTGTATTATGGTGCACTCTCAAATATGTGGTTTGAAACTGAGTTTCAAAAATAGACTACATACAGTCTGGATGTGTTTTAACAGCATTGCCATGACTGTTTAAATGAATTACATTTGTTGAAGTGTCTGAAATTGAGTCACTGAATGCTGCTAAGCCAGAGATCTAAATAGATGTCAAAAATTTAAAATTCAACATATTTTAACCTCCACGCCTTTTGAAGTGCAAATCACCAAACATATTCCTATATTCACATATTCCTGGATCAGTATGAGCTTACAGTTATGTCTCTGTGTCTTTGATTTATATAGGTTTTGTTTTTCATCTTCAGTTTTTGGCTCTGTGATTCATCCCTGTTAGAGTAAAGCTGAACAAACAGATTTAAAATGTAATGTGGGCTGAGGTCTAAATGATGAATGGATGGACAACACTAAATAAAACTTAGTTGTGTTAAGTTATTGACACTTTTCCCTGCTCTGTCTCCGGCTCTTTTTTAAGAGAAATGTGCACAGTCACATAAACACACAGTATTATCTCTATGTCTACTGGATTCAAATGGAGGCTCTGCCTTTTATTTACATGTTGCCATGGTGAATTGTAGTGTCAGACCTCCATTAATGCTCACTTTTTTTTATTCACTGTGTGCAAAAGCTGAACTCAAAGTAAACATAGTCAGAGTTGATTGAACTGAGTCTGATCAGCTGTTCTGGAATTGCAGGGTTCTGGCAAGTCAGAATAAAGGGTTTGACTCAGAGTTTGTTAAATCAGCTGTCTGAAACAGGCCCGAGCATTCACTGTTGATGCACAGAGCAACCATATTGGATTTTGACGTCTGGGCTGGTGAGGTTTCTCTGACTTTGCGAGTTGGAAATCCGACTTTAGGGTGGTTTCAGTTGAAATATCCGACTGGAAACTCGGAAATCCTGACTTCCCAGTAGAAATGGAACGCACCGAAAAAACGTACGCTTTAGTCCTTTAATTCAGAGTAACTGACCGGATTTTTCCTCTAGTGAATGCATTATGCGTCTGTATGTATACCTAAATGTTCCACAGAGCAGGCACAAACATATAAGCAAACCAAGCAGCTGCTTAGGGCTCCTGTGACCAGCAGAGTGACCCCAAGAGCACTTGAAATGTCTCACAAGCAGAGCCGGTGCTTTATCTTGGGGTGCATTCCGATCGCATACCTTTTCTCTTTATTTTAAGTAGGTACTGCAGCTGCCCTTAAAATGTATGTACTGTTGCATGCAGTATGCACACAATCGGGACATACTACTTTCTCATAACATTACACCCTGAACTTTGACCCTCTTGCTTTTATATCCGTTACCTTGGAGATAAAACAAACGCCACTCACCAAATTCTCCAGAGATGGTGATCAACCCAGTGATCAGTCTAAAGTAATTCTATAAGATAAGATTCTATCATATTATATTTGCAACAGTGATATTACATCTGCACTGCAGATCTCTGTCACTGCTATTTTAATAGTTATTGTTGGTAATATATATTATTATTTTGTTCACTTACAATCAATATTCATATTATTACTATTCGACTGCTCGTCAGTCACTTGAATACGCTGTCATCCATCAATGCAACTTAGGACAGCTCTATGATTGGAGCACACAGTTAATGAGTTCCCTGTCGATGTGTGTTTCTGCCTTTTGTTACTGCGTAGCGCCCCCTCTCGGTGGTTAGGGTTTTGGTTCCGTAGCAACTGCGCATATTACACGACGCCCCCGCCTCCCCCTTGCGTCAAAGCGAGTGTCAATGTCACAAAACTTTAATGAGGAGATGAAGCCGAACTATCCTTCTGGCCACAAAGAAAGTAGAAAACACTATGAGAGTCAACCGCGGGAACAGCATTCAGGTAAACTGCGTCCTCTCGTCGCCATGTTTGATGTCAACAGCTAACGGTAACGTTAAGTTGATGAGCTAACGTTAACTTGCAATGCTCGAGGCTGTGTGTCTTGCTAACCTACCTGTTCAGCGCATCTCCTGGTGTGTCTGTGTCGTGCTTGCTTGTCAGTCACCTCCAGGCCGTGTTCTGTGAGTTTGTTTCTGAAAAGGTTAGCGTAAAATACAAGTATTTATTACGTTTGACAATGCCAACGGGAAGCGCTGTTTACAGGCTGCAGTTTAGAAACCGCGTCGCGCGCATAGACTGCGTTCTACGGCTGGTCGCGAACAAGCATTCTCACGCGCATGCGCAAAATGAGCAAGCTCTCCAGGAGCAACCGCACATTGGAGAAGTTTATTTACGGCCTTCTGGCAGAAATCTATTCATTTAAACCACGATTTCTTTTCCGAACCTTAACCAAGAAATCTCTTTCTGGCAGAAAGCACTCTAAAGCAAACTTGGGGACCTCTAACAGTATTTATTTATTACATATTTAACTTAAAATATTGATTAGCTGGGCACACTTTGCAATATGGATTTAGATCTCTCAGATAATAACCATCAAGCATTCAGCCAAGGAACTTTATTTAACAACTGAAGTAATTTTATTCACTCAGACTGTTTCTTTTGGGAGGACTGCATTTCATCTATGAGACAAAATAAGGCCATTGATTCTTTTTATTTATTTACTTTGTTATTTGTTCATCATCAGATCAAATGTCTTCTATTTCCCAACAGTGAAACCCTGCTTGGATGTTATTTCAGTGTCAACAAATATGTTAGTTTTTATAAGAGATCCCAGAGTGCAAAGCATCTAATATTACTATACACAAAGTTTGCTCAACTATGTTGTTTCCTGTGTTGTTTATATGATTATATAATGCAATAGGCCTATGGGTATTGTCTTGTTGCATAAAATCAGCTTTTATATGTAAGTAAGACAGTTTTTGGTCTCCAAAAGTACATTTCGAAATACATAAGCTGACAAAAATGCCTCTAAGGTTTCTTTTTTACTGGTCAGCCAAATAGCTTGTAAAAGACTCCTGAAATTGTTGTGATTTGTTGACTTTATAAGAGGATATTCTAGATCCTCTTATCTCCCCCTGACCAAACGCTGACAAACATAAAATGACAAAATCTCATTTTCAACCCAAAATTGAAGCTACTGCCTTTTACTCTTGTAATGCTTGTCAGGTGTTATTTCAGTTTCAGAGTGGATATTTCCTCTGAATGAACCGCAGGCTGTTTTGTTAAAGCAGCGCCATCTATCCTTAAGTGTAATGTAAATGTTGTAGGGTTCTCCGCTCGCACAGCAGCTGGCATCTCTGAACCCGCGCAGAGAGCGTACTTTGTCTCTTCAACCTTGTGCACTGAAATATTCAAGAGCTCCAAGTTTATGAGACAGTTGCTGCCATCTGTGCCCCAGCGTTCAGTCCTCCCATCATGGCTGAACATAAGGCCAACATCAGAACAGATATGTGTGAGAAGTGTCAAAATAGATTCTCCAATGTAGTCTGTATTGCAAATCTCAATATTGCCTGAATAGCATAAACAACACTGTTCGTTTGCTCACACACACACACACACACATGCAAAATTCTGCTGCTGCCGAGTCAAAATTTCCATATCCATGAGAGAGGAAAGGAAAAAGAGGAAACATTTACACAAGACTGCCTCCACACAGTTGAAGAGACCTTTTCTCTTAGGTGTCTTTTTTTACAATGTCATTGTGGAGAAAGCAAGCTCCTGTGAGCTTTACGAATTTCTCACTAAATGAGAGATTTCCTGAGACAAAAAAGCGGAGGAGGAAGGGTGCAATCAGTCCAGGTTTGTTCTAGACAACATCACTTCCTTCCTTAGCATTAGGAGAGTGTCAGAGCGAGACATTCAGATGTGGTTTTCACCAAGCACTTTCCCAGGACAGTAATGCTGCGCAATTCTAATGGTGTCATTCAAAGCAGCTGCCTTTCTCAGCAATAAACTGAACGCCTTGCCTAAGCAATTCAAACCACCTCCACAGATTGCAATACAGTCAACAAAGAACTTATCTTCCAAGTGAAACTATTCATCAATGAATGTGTTTGTGTGCCAAAAAGTAGAAGGCGGTTTGAAAAGACCTGAGTTACACCTGAATGGCTACTTCTCTTTTTTCACTATTGTCACCATTTCACATTTGAATTCACCTGTTTCCGAACTGCCAGTGCCGATTAAATTCTACCCTTTAAAAAAACAATCCAGAGTATTGACATTCATGGGCGTGGTGGATTAGCAGAATGATAAATATTAGCGCCTGAAACAGATAGCTTCGAGGCTTTAAAGAAAACTGACATGTGCCATTAGGTAACCTAACACAACTTTGTTTTGTGTGGGTCAGTAACCCACCAGGAAAAACTAAGCAACACCCAGCCGGCTCACTTCCCACACAGAGAATGGGGTCATTAGTCCATGACAGGTGTCAAAGAAACAAAAGTAAAATGTGTTGTTTTTAATTGCTTATCTTCAAAGGCACACGCAGTATATAACTGCAGCACAAAGGGCCTTAACGTTCTGTATTTGTTTAACATCACTGTTATTTCAGTCATGCTGATAGAAACACACGGTCTTTACGAGGCACGGTGCATAGAAGTGTGAACAATAGCAAACAGCACAATGTTTGAGCAACTTTAGCATGTGGTATCTTCAATAGACGACTGCTTTAGAGGAAAAGTGTTCAGGAGCAGATAGTTCATAAGAAAATTGAGAATAAGAATTTGGCCATTGTTTGGACCGGGCATTTATCCATGAAATGTTTTTCTTTCACTTTCCTTTCTTGTCTTTAAACAAAGTGTGAGTCATAGATCCTGTATATGACCCAATACGGCAAGAAATTAGTTGGTAATCATATCTTTATAAGTGGTGAGTGACTCTATATACATCGAATGCCGCACTAAAGAATCCACATTACATTATTTGGAATATAAACTGAAATTTAAAGGCGCGTATCACCGGTTTGTTTCAGCAGCAAAATCCTGGAGGAGCTACATATATTGTGTGAAGAACACTGAGATGATCACTGGAAGACACACAGCACTGGAATGTCTGTGTGAATTTGTGCACAGTCCTTTGCGGAAGGGAGGGGGTCGTCCTTCCGTGGAGTTAGTCGGTGTTGTTTTGGCCTGTGTTTACCCGGCCTACTGTACATGTTCGAGTGAGAACAATGGCGTGATGGCTTCCAGAATGGCAACATGAGTCACAGTGTCAACAACACATTAAAAATGTGGTTGAATTCTGTTAAAACATCTTTAACATTAAGTGTAAATTGAAACCAAATGAGAGAGTGTGTGAGGTGCTGTGTGGTGGAGTGGTTTTGGTGAAGGGAGCAGGCTGCATGTTTTTGAAAGCAGATTAAAGATCAAGACAGGAAGGGCCAGGTTTAGGGAAACAGGAAAAGTGATGCAAGGAAGTGGACTACGTCATCAGCCAGCCCACCGCAGTCTGTGCTAAAAGTAGAATCGAGACCAAGCGCAAGTATGGAGTCTTTGCTCAAGTCACCAATGAAACTTGTACTTTTGACAGGTATGTGAGCTTATCTACTCTCTAGCATGGCAGGTGTCTTAGTAGTGATGAATCTGTACTTATGGGGGCTCTATGTTAACTATGGTGGGTCTGGGTTGTGTGATGGGGCGGCAGATGAGCTTGATATATCTGTACGTATTAAAACTAGTGTTGTGATTTTTTTTTTTTTTTTTTTTTTTTGTTTATAACAGATTGTTTGTGTCGCCACAAGCTGTAAGCTGTAATCTAAACTTGTACTGTGATTCAGTGGATCCTGTGTGGTTACATGAGTGGCAGGTTAACCACAGAGCAGAAGATAAAAATGCAATTTTTACTGGAACCACACGCGCCAAAAGAAGCAGCAGTGGCATCACAAAATGATTTGGACTATTGCTTTCATGGTATACATTAAACTTACACACTCTCGTGTCTGGCGCTTGTGTCTACGCAGCATGGCTCTCCAGTCTGATGGACCCATGCAGCCTCTCTGACATTTGTGATTCTTGTCACCGACTTGCAACATGCAAGTCCCTGAACGGCTCAAACGACGCCTGCTTCTGCGACCAAGGATACACGGGAGATGGAACGACGTTTTGCAACGGTGAATATGAACACACAAAGCCATCCATATGTATTTAGTATTTGCAGTGATGCAAGAGTACAGCCTCGTGTGTATAGCTGTCATGGAAGCATTGACTATTTTTGGACGCCTTTGTTGTTTGCGGCTGCTCGACATAAGCAGACAGGAGTATGAGGCCAACATTTGTACACATGTGGCTTAATTTAATATTTTTAGAGCATGGTGGTTGACTGTGCAGTGCAAAAATAACCCAGATGTGAGCAGTTGAAAATATATCAGGCACTAGATGTGTGAAAGCTGCTTAAGATGGCTGTTCAGGACAAGAACTGGTTCAGTTTTCATCGAAAAAACGCATATGAAACATTATCTCTCATCATTCGATCAACACAGATCAGCATCTTCTGTGCAGTGTTGCTCCTATGTCTCTTATAATCTCAAAAGTATGAGATGGTTAGCCCCACATGTGCCTTAGTCCACGGACATAGATTGGAATTAACCAACTTTTACGTGCAAGCAAACTTCATTTTCACCATCTAATTTTGCTTTTAATTCCTGTGATTGAGCTTAATAGTCAATTTGGGCATTTCAAAACACGTAGGCACTGTGTGGGCAAGTTTAAGTCAAATATGTGTAAGTAATTCCAACAACTTTATGTGTTCTCGTCCACCATGCCCTCTTTGAGATGCAGTTTGTATTTGTTGGATCAGCTGTGGCATTTCGGAGCTCGCCAGCTCGTTGGCAGCTCACTTCTTTGAGACTTAATTACAGAGAAAACACTGCAATATAAAAAGATATCTCCGCCATACAGCTTTATTAGTAACATTTTTTTGCCTCTCGCTCGACATTGTTGCTCCTGTTATGTTTCTGAGGCTGTTTAGAATTCCTGGAACCCTTTTTGTTTCCTGTCCAAACCCGATCACAATCACAGCGCAGCTTACATATTTCAAGGGCCAAAAGTAAATCAAAATGTGAGTAGTGCACACACTGTGGTGAATGATTTTAAAACAAAAAAAGGCACAACGAGGCTCACGGCTCATGGAGTCCTTGTGTAGTCGCAGATTAAGGATGTGTGTGTTCATTTAATGCGGAAATTAATGAAATAAATTACTATTGGTCAATTGGTTTATTGGTAGTGCAAAGTCTGAACTATTACATATAAAAACGCAAAAACAAACGGACGAAATCACTCTCTGTTGTGTACTTAAAGACAAACAAAGGCATCAAAGTTACTCATAAAATCTGTTGATACAGTGTTTGTGCAACAATGATGGCTCAAGGGTCCAGTGTGTCATGGAGGTATTTCCCCTTTGCACACAGTCACCTCTCTCATCAGAGCAGAGGATTTCCCTTCTCGGACAGCTTTTGTTGCAAAAGGTACAGAGGAGAGGAAGAGCAAAGCATCCATCACAGACAAGCAAAAACAACAGTGGAAAGTCTTAGCAGGTCATTTCCAATAAATGGAGAGACCAGAGACGGAAGGTGCGTCTGAGAATAAAGCTGGAACAGCACTTTTTATAATGCGTGGGGCGCAGCAGCATCCGCAGCGAAATGCTCTTTATCTGGTGCTTTCTGAAGCCTGGGCAACAAAGGGAAAAATATTTTAAGTAATTTGAGTTTTCAAGATCAAACAACGGCAAAAAACTGCTCAGCAGTCATAAATGTGAACAATGGAGGTTGCATATACGTTAGAGCTTAGTGGCGCCTGAGACAAGACCACAGCTGAGCTTCATCAAGTTCAAATCATCAGGACTCAGGATCAGGATCAAATTTAAGTATTCTTAAATAGTAATCTAAGTGTAAGGGACAGTATTTGTGTGAAAATGCAATCAAAGCCCCAACAATGATTAAATCTGGATATATGCTGCCATGATGATTGCATGGGGTCAGTTCTCTGGACATTAATACATGGATTAATTCTGGAAATCCACATTGTCGCTCTAGAAATAATCCCACCAAATCATCTCTCCTGAATTGATGGCTGAAGACCTCACATGTTTCAGCACACGCTCTGGTTTCTGTTTTTGGAAAACAGATGTTCCTGTTAAGAAATGCTGCTATCATGTCCCCAGCACGTCATGCTAATTTCGGTGTTTGGTTGGTGTTATCCTTTTTCTACTCAAGCAGAGATAACTCACTGCACTATTTCAAGTTAAACAGAAAGGATTAACATCAGTTTTTTGCGAGGGCTCTCTGGTGGTCCAGCCATTTCGCGTACTGTTCGGCAGCCAAAAAAAGAAATGAATTGTTGAAGGAGCAGAGCAAAGATTTTTGTTTCTTCACAGGCTGCAGACCAAAAGACTTGCAGCTGTTTGAGGGAGGAAAGACACACTGGTTACAGTTGCACTGATAATTTGCAGTTCTCAACTACAATTTTCTGCTAATATCTCTGACAGAAAGTTACAGAACAGCTGATTGCAACATGTTCAGGCATTTCTCTGGAGTATATTGAAAGGCCTTATGGGACATGAAGCAGAAGGAGGAGCAACAAGGAAACTATTACAGTACATTTAAAGAAGAATGGACTTTAAACGATGCATTAAATGTCATGTCTTTAAAATAACCTTGTTCAAATAAAGGGTCAGATAAACAAGTTTGAACAAGCTACAAGTTATTTTTTGTAAATCTAAATGCTGGTCAGCAGGTGTTAAACCGCCTGGGCAAATCACAGCAACACAAAAGCATCCAGTTAAACCTGCAAAGATGTGTTTTGTTTCTTTGCCCATCCAATTACTTTCTTTTTTCAAAGGGGCCGAACCTTTCTAAAGCCTATTTGAGTTTTTGTAAACTCTATTTCCTTTAGCAACTAACCCAGTTTACTTCCCACTCTGCTCTTTTCACCACAGATGACAACGAGTGCCAGAATGTGACTAATATCTGCGGGGACAGGGGGAACTGCACCAACACAGCGGGCAGCTACTACTGTACATGTGTCTCTGGATACACATCGACAGGACTGGCCAAGTTCCAACCCAACGATGGCACTGAATGCATCGGTAATGTCTGATTTACTGGCCCAGTATTCTAAATATACAGAAATTTGTTTTGGTCACGTACTGGCAGAGGACCTCACATACGACAAGGCGAGATATCATGTATATGTGTGAGAGCCACACAGCTTTAAGGACGCCTGTGTGTGTGTGTGTGTGTGTGTGTGTGATATGTTTTCTCTTTCACTGTACTGAGGAGGATAAACGTGCTGGAGGTGATTTTTTTTTTTACACCCCCCCCCCCTCGGCCTTTCGCTTCCTTCCCATCTGCTATTCTGAGTAACCGCCCGAGATCTTTTGCTCCATGTGCAATAGAAGAACAACACCTTTATCCCCTGTTGTAGCATAAAGTATTCCTGCAGATATCCAACTGGGTGGCACACATCATTTAATCCAGCACGGAAGCATGTAGCTGATTTTAGAAGCTGATGTATGAATATTCAGATGTGTAACACGCATGCAAGAATTGCAGTTTCTCTTCCAAAATCAATTATACAGCGTATTAAATGGAATGAGTCAGACTGCTTGTGCCACATTCTTTATTTGTGTGAAAATAAATCATTAACTTTCCTTCACTTTCAGCATCACTTTCACTCATTCTGAAGTGGGAATACTGCAGAGACACAAATGCATGCGTGTTTATTTGCTGTTTACATTACATGTGTTTATGATGAGAGTGTGACCCTTAATCATATTTCGTTTATCTTTTATCGGAGCTGAACTCTTCATTTGCACCTTTCAGATATTGATGAATGCAAGTCAGGACCGGTCTGTGGACCCAACTCACACTGCCATAATACGAATGGATCTTTCTATTGCACCTGTCAGCGTGATTACATCCCAACTTCAGGCACTAAGCACTTTCATCCGGAGAGAGGTGTAAGATGTAAAGGTCGGTATGAGGATGGAACAGCTCACACGCACACGCACACACACACACACTACCCTCACGCACTGGTACTTACATCCAAGGACATACATCTTTCTTCATCTCCTTTTTTTTTTTAAACTTTCCCTGTCACGCAGACACACACACACACACACACACACAACACAGAACTGAATTTTTAACATTTTTATGGCGAATGTATTATGCAATACATCAAGTAAACGGTGCAATCTTAAGTTTTCTGATGTTTTCTTAGCTGTGATGATCACAAAGAGAGCCATGTGATGTTACATCTGTGCAGGTTTTCCATGCAATTCAGACTTTACTGTAAGATGCTTTGTCCTGTTGAAATGATGGAAATAAATTAAGCAATCAAAGAGATACTTTAGGTAATTGTTGTTTTCCAGAGCATCCCCAAAAATACTGCCATGACAACATTGGGTGCATCACACAGACTGTCAACAAAACACTTGAATATGTAAGTACCCCTCCTCAGGACCTCAGCCAAATAAGGTAAAAATAGATATGATGACACTGCCCTCTGTTGGAGGCAGAAAAGATGAGCGTGAAATGAAACGGGCCAAGCAAATAAGGACACATGCCACCAGCCAATGTTATCCAAATGCAAGAGGCAAGAAAAGTAACACCGGCAGTGGTTTACGACTGACATGTAAGGCGTACCATCTACAGGCAAAGACAGTCATAGATTTTGCAGTCTTTGACTCTTGGGCCACCTGCAGGCAATGGGTGTTCCAGTTTGTTTTCTAATCAATAGCTGCTTTGTTGGTGAGTTTATTAGAACTTTTCAGGGCTTTTATTGGTTTATTTTTTACAGGAGCATAAAATATCCTGCAGAATATGTTTGCGCTGCACAGACTGTTGTTACGCATCCTCTTTTCTCCAGAGCTGTCCTCCCTGTTACTGGAGAGGGAAAGAGGTTATTATACGTAACTCTGATGCTTAGGTCAGTGGTTCCCCTTTTCCTCAAGAGACCTATTTTTTGTCATTAAGTGAGATGACGAGTAAGTAAGTCTACGTAAATCTATTTGGATGAATTTATTGCTGATTGATTATTTCCTGTGAATATTACAGCAGAGAAGAGTTTTCCTGATATTTTAACCCTTTGAAACCTGAGCTAATTGGTATGATTTCTTTCAGAAACATGTAAAAAGGCAATGAGCAACTTGGTAAAAAAAAAAAAAAAGCAAAAAAAAATCTCACGAATAAAAATAAAAAAAGATTTCAATAATTAATTTTAAAAAATGGAGAGAAAAAAGCTAGGGAAAAATATAATGATAATCATTATTGTTATTACATTTTAAAATTGTGTTACAGAATTTTACTTTCAATTTTTTACTAATTTTCTTCTTTTTTTTTATTTCCTCTTTTTAATAATTTCTTTCCAATTTTTGGGGGGTCATTACTTCTTTCATTGCTCATTGGCTTCTTACAGTGTCTATAAAAGAAATCAAGCCAATTTGCTCTGATTGCAAAGGGTTAAAGAACTTTTTATAGGTATCATGTTTTTTTAAACAATCATACACAGTTAATAGGCTTCTTTTCTGACAAATCCAGTGCGTTCTTCTGCCTGACGCTTGGCTATTGTTCTGTTTGGCATTGTGGATGCATAATAGGGGGGCCTTGCGACCCCCCGTGAAGCTTTGGCGACCCCTAGTGAGGGTCAAAACCCCCCAGGTTGGGATCCAGTGGCTAAAGTGACAGACGTTTAAATTGAGGCTCACTAGCCTCAAACTGAATGTTAAGCTCAGTTCATTGATGTTTAGAAAGGGAAACAAATATTAACGTGATTAAAAATGTCCAGATGAGCAATTTTCAGTTAAGTATAGTGTGTGAAAACAAAATTCCACTTTTATTTTATTAAAAAAACAAACATATTGACAAAATAGCAGCGGTAAACTGCAACACTCAATGCCTGCAGGTGACACACGTTAAAATGTCATTGTTTATTACTTTCATTATGGGTGATACTGACATGTCCAAACTGCTCCTATGTGCCAAAGGTAGCCAGGCCTGTTTTGAGAATGATAAAACAAACTAACCGATATATGTGCACATTTTTAAATTTGTGATTAAAGTACATAGAAAGAAACAATGAAGTACTGGATAGGATCAATATGTTGCAGGATTGTGATATCTTTAATATACCTCCCCTCCCCCCTCGATCCTAGATGAGCAACCTCACGGAGCCCCAGAGTCTACTAACGGAAATCGCCAAGCAGACGTCCGGCGAACTTACCTCAGTGGAAGTGATTGCATATGTCGAGGCCTTGCGTCGATCCGCATCAACACTGGCTGCCGAAGAAAAGGATTACACTGTCAAACCATCCGTCGTCAACTCAACCCTTACAGTAAATCTGTGTTTACCATTCTTGTTTCTCAATCAGCATTTGGAGTTCTGCCTGAACTGCAGTTATGCTTTGAACTGGTTTATAGGGGGAAATGGCAGTGAATACAGTCTGGTTCCTTGTTATTGTGTGCTGTGCAGTTCTGGGAAAGACCAAAGTGCCGATGTGTAATATTTTTAGAGGTTTGAAAAAAGATGTCAGGCACACACTCTAAGACTCGATGCAAAAATATTTTCTTTTATTCAAGTACCAACGTTTCGACTAGACCATCTTCATCAGGGTTTTAGAGGAGCAGCACTTGTTGACCATAATGGGACACCAAAATTCTCCACCAATTGCTCCTGTGCAATTTTAAAGAAAGGCGCCCCATCCTGTGATTCAATAGTAGAGAAATATCAGTGATAAGTTCCTATGTGAACAAATAAGGGCATCGTTTTTTGTTTGTTTTATTGCATTTGGGGGGTCTGGGGATGCTCTTAAGAGCGTCAAACTCTTAACTTTGTGGATTCTGGTGACTTTTTATGCACTTTTATGCACAATTTCATCAAAATAAAAGTTCTCTGTGAACATTTTTATTCAGAGGAGCAAATACACATGTTCTAAATACTATGGGGAAGTGTCCTATGTATCCCCCCTGACATCTACGCCTATGTGCACATAAATAATAAAAGCCACATTATGTTATTGGCACATCAAAAGAGACAGCCCTACAGTAGATACACACAACGACGTAACCGTGCCTAATTAAAAACACATTGCCATACAGGCATGTGTTACATGCTGAACTGTCATACACACACACGTGACACTGATAAATCTGCTCTCCTACAGAAACTGGTGAAAGCAGTAAACAACTTGGTGGAGAAAGATGAACTGGTGGCTTGGAGCCGGATGAAAGAGGAGCGTCGGGAACATACCATCACCAAGCTGCTACACACTGTTGAAGAAAGTGCTCTGACTCTGGCTAACAACTACCAAACTCCAACCGAGCTGGAAATCAAAGCCACCGAAATGGGTGAGATAATTATTAAAGCAGAGCACTCTTCCAGAGACTCCAATTATATTAAATTGTCCTGCCATTTATTCCCACCTGTGCACAGAAATGTGAGGTTTTGGATAATTGTCATTTTCATACTTTTAATTCCTTGATATCCTTTTTTTTCTCTCTCTCTCTCCCCTCCACCACAGAATTGAAACTCTTCACCTTTGATGCTCGTCACACAAAAGCCAAACTGGCTGCTTCCATGGGAGGAGATCATATAAATCTAACTCCGAAATTGAGACCAGAGGAGGACAGGAATGGTAAAGTAGCCTAGTTTACACCACCATCTGTGTGCTCGGGTGTACAGGGAGTACTGTTGTGCTATGTGTAGCCATATGCCACATATGTTGTATGCCAAAGAAAAATTATGTATTCAGAGTTTTTTTCTTCCCACTAAGTATCAAAACATAATGATTTGTTTTTTGTTTGCATATAGTAGAATTTGCTCCAATAAATCATGTCAGCCATTCCAAAATCTGGTCACCTGGTCCTCATGGCAACAGTTGTGCAGCATGCAACAAAAAGACCATGAAGTCGTGTTTATATTGAAATCAAACCTGAGTTTAAGTCATGTTTTGACACCTTGTTACATGTTGAAATAGGGCCAACCATTACAGACAACTCAAAAAGTTAATTGTCACTCTACACAGCTGGTCAGACCTCCACACTGACTGTACATCTAATATCTCCCAAATATCGTTCTGCTCGGCACATTCAGTATGTTAAAAGTTTGATTAAACATACAGTAAGTAAGTGACTAAGACCTACTCTCTCCTGTCTTTGGTAAACTTTTTTTTTGTCCATCAGGAAGCGTGTCAGTGGTGTTTGTGCGATATGACAGCATCGGTGACATCCTGAAGCCGAGCAGCGACCCAGGTGTCACCGACTACTCGCGCTATGCAGGGACGGGGGAAATCACTGTCAACTCCCAAGTCATCGCAGCAGCCGTCAAACCTGCTGACGTTTACCAACTTGACCATGTCACCTTCACTCTGAGACACAACGAGGTAAAGACCACACAGAGTGCTGAGGCTGGCGACAATGTTTTCCCACTTCTGCACTCTTAATGTATGCCTTCCAAATGTATGCTGCTTCGGAATGTCACTGTGTCTGTGCAAAACAAGTTCAGCGAGTGAGGGTTTCCTTAAAAAACATGACCCCAGTATTATTCTTCCATATTAAACCCGCCATTGATTTGATTTACTGAAGAAGCACTTTAACTTTTAAAAAAAAAAATTCTATCTAGATGAAGGTTTTCTTCACTTCCTGCTCCCTTAAACTCGCTGCCACCTTTTCCGTGTCTTACATGACTCATTTATCAGCATTACGGTAGCTTCCAGTAGGATCCTGTTCACTTTGAAACATCAACATCCCATCATATATATTCTTGTCAGACTGGAGCCATCGTTACATTTGCTGTGAAGAATAGCTTCCTTATTCCCTCACTGACTCTCGCAGTAACTTGCTAACTGTTTCCATTTAAGTCAAACTCACATGGGAGGAGTAGTTAGAGCTTTGTGTGCGTTTTTTTTTTTTTTTTTTTTTTTTTTTAAGGAAATTTTAAGATTTTACTCTGAGTATTTCTTGCAATGACCTCTCAGTTTAAGGAGAAATGGAGGAGGAAAGGTGAATAGATGATGGAGGAAAGCGGAGTAATGAAGGGAAATAACCCTAAAAGTTAATGTACTGGTATTTTCTTTTAAGATAATTAAAATGTATGAGAAAGTGAAATCATTATTTTTGTTGGACCCTTGAGGCTTAAGCCTAACAAAGGAGGTGATGATTTATGTCGAGCAGCGAAAATCCTCTGTAAATTGCCTTTAAAGAGCAACAATCAATAATTTGGGCTCCATTTTCATGCAGACAATTTCTGCTAGTGAAGTGGTATTTTCCCGTGACGCGCTGTGGTTGTTTTTTTTTTCCCTGCCTGCACCTGCTCAGTATTATTGTGACACACTCTACTCGGGCTCATTTGAAAGATAAATTTAGTGATTTAAGGTTGTAAATAAGTCATTTTTACACGTAAAATATCATAAATGTTTCACCGAGTGGGGTGCAGACAAACCTAATTGAATGTAACAACTCAACCTGAAACACTAAACCACATTTTTGTTTTATTTTATTTATTTATGACACTTAATTTTCAGTGCAAATGTGCTTGTTGTGTAGATCATTGTAATTCAAGTAAATCTGCACATAATAATTTATGTAAAATATGTTGACTCCTGCTCTCAATATGCTCATGTGAATTTAATGATAATTTGGACCGCTGTACATTTGTACATCCCAATGAGATTGCTCTCCCACAGAAACACCCGGTGAGCTGCATTGTGTGCAGCACACATGATTGCACTTTATGCCCTGAGCCATTCATTTTGACCCAAAGTCATGCATGATAATTATTTGGCTTTTCTTTCTTTTGTATAATGAGTCATTAAGTTATGAGATGGTAAGAATAGTGAGAGTGCAAAACAGCAAGAAAATATCACTAAAGTAAAAGCAGAAGATTGATCATTTTTAATTCAAAGATTTAAAATATAATTCCTGACGCACTCAAACTTTAGATGGACAGTAATTCATCTTTAGTGCTGTTTTGATGAGATCTGCGCAATCTGTTTTAACCCCCTGTTGTGGTCCCACAATGCAGCGCAGCACAGAAACTAATAAAAACAGCACCGTGAACAGTTAACAGCGTCTTTGTTCCTGTCTTTTTCCCCAAAGCCCATCGACACTAAAGCTGATGTGGCCAAGTGCGCCTTCTGGGAGTATGAGCCGGACAGCCTGCAGGGCCACTGGTCCACTCGCGGCTGCAAGACCGTCCACGTCAACAGCAACGCAACCACCTGCTCCTGCAATCACCTCACACACTTTGCCATCCTCATGTCCTCCGGGCGAGCCAATGTGAGTGTTCGCACATTAACAACACAGCCGTGCAAAGGTATTTCATTTGTTACATTTCTCCACTGAGGCTTTATTTTATTTATTGAAATTAATTTAGGTAAAAGGTTTATCATGTTTAAAAAATGTATTTTCAATGAGGTTAAGACCACATGTCTGGATCTGTATTTATATCTTAAGAAAATAATTTATTTATTGAAATTTTAGATTTTGAATTAGAATTTTAGAATTTTATTTTTAAATTAAATATTAACCTAACCTCAAGTGAAATATATGTATTATTCAATCCTTACAATAAATGGTTTCATATTAGGATATTACTTGGATTTTATTTTATTATTTATATCAGTTTTTAATGAAGCTGTCTTCTATGAAATTATTTGCCAACTAATTTAATAATTGATTAATCACTTTGAGTAATTCTTTAAGAGAAAAAAAAGTCATAATTCTCTGATTCCAGCTTTTTAAATGTGAATATTTTTTGGTGTCTTTACTCCTCTATGACAGTAAACTGAATATATTTGGATTGTGGACAAAACAAGAGATTTAAACATGCTATCTTGGATTTTGGGAAACACTGATCAACATTTTTAATCATTTTCTGACATTTTATAGACCAAACTAAATCTAAAAATCGCCAGATAAAATAATAATTAGTTTCAGGCCTGCTTATTACTTATATAATTCTTTTTTGCTCAGATGCTATGTTGTTGCTTTCCTGTAAAAACATGTGTATTTCCAAAATGTGAACTTTTCATAAGCCTGGAAAAAATTGTGACAATTCATTTTTAGATAATCCGATGGGATTTTAGATATGATTCATCCATCTCGAGAGATAAGATTGTCTCGATCCATTTTATCTGGAATATTCAAAATCTTTGATGTTATAAATACACTCTAACACGAAGATATACTGAATGTTATGACCTTTTGTCACTGAATTGCTGTTGTTTATGTACCTCTCTGTGTGCTTATTTTCCACCAATACAAGTTTTTGAAGGCCAAAGCCTGCAGTTTGTGTTGAAGGTGTTATCAACATTGTGCCAGGTTTCAATATAATGAAGCAACTTCTTTCTATTTTACTTGTTAATACCAAGACCTATAATTATTAAGTTTCACTCAAGATAATATTCTTGATAATTTGTGAGACTGCATTTTATGCAACATACACACACACACACACACACACACACACACACACACACACACACACAAAAACCAATTAAACTGTTTAGCTGCTGCTAAAGGCAATGTTACTCACTATACATATTGAAAGGCAAAGAAACTGTGGGAGATACCCACCCACAACTTTTAAAGATACACCTCCTGTTGTTTTATAGCTCTCAACAGTGCCCTTAAATTCCTACATTTCCTTTAGGGATTTGGAGGCACTGCTTTAACTAAAACAGGGGGTGTGTTCGTAAAAACAACCCTGAACTGAAGATTAAATTAATTTACATTTCCCCACCTTTTTCCTTTAACATATATCTGATCCAGCAGGACTGGAGCTGTCCCTGTATGTGTGCAGCCCAACATACTGCATGGGTGTAAGCCAGTACCCACCCGTGTTATATCAAATGACTCTGAGCAGAAAACACAACAAATTACACCTTCAGCATACCCTGAGATAGTAAATGAAACCGCCTCCCTTTCCATTTGCTTCCCAGCTGGTGGCCCACTACACCATTCTGACCCGGATCACCCAGCTGGGGATGATCATCTCCCTCATCTGTCTGTCCATGTGCATCTTCACCTTCTGGTTCTTCAGCGAGATCCAAAGCACCAGAACCACCATCCACAAGAACCTGTGCTGCAGCCTCTTCATGGCCGAGTTCATCTTCCTGGTGGGGATCAACATGAACTCGCATAAGGTGAGCGCGGTGAAACAAAGGAAGTCTCCTGTTTGTTTATGTGTGCGTGTGTGTGCCTGAGCCGCTGTTCTGTGATTTCAATGATTAAAGCCCCTCTCGTTTGAGTTGTAAGAGCATACAAGGTTGTGAAGCACACTTTAATTTCTCTCGCTTACACTCTAACTTGCTTTTTTAGTTGAACAACAGAATTATGTGTGTTCATTTAAGGGCTTCTTTGACACGGGAACGCATGAAGATTTGCAATAAATCTCCTGAATTAGGCCAAACAAACAAACAAATATGTGCAAATGACAATCCTTACATACGGGGGCATAATAAGTGTACTTTGACACATCATAAAACTGTGAAATCTCCGTCTCCCTCTCTCCCTCTCTCCTCTTTTGTCTGTTTCTTGGCAGCTTTTCTGCTCTGTTATTGCAGGGCTGCTGCACTATTTCTTCCTTGCGGCCTTTGCCTGGATGTGCATCGAGGGCATCCATCTGTACTTAATAGTGGTTGGCGTCATCTACAACAAAGGCTTCCTGCACCGTAACTTTTACATCTTCGGCTATGGGAGCCCCGCGGTGGTGGTGGCCATCTCGGCGACACTCGGCTCTAAGTATTACGGCACTGATAAAGTGTAAGTGGAGGGAGAGGTGGGAAAACAAAGGCTTTAACAAAGACCTCTTTTTCCAAACTCATTCAGCATTTCTCAGGGAGGGAAGATAAACAAATTACATTAATTATAAATACAAGAGGACAGAGATTAAATTTGGCCTGCGGGGACATAAAGGAAGTGGAAGATGCTTGTGCTGCTTAGAAAGTACTTTAAAAAACTGATTTAGTGTTAAAGAAATTCTGATAGGTTTGGGGGGTTTGGGGTCCGCTGGAGAGTTCGAATAGGAATCTATAAATAAAAGTAAGTCTGTTGTTTATTAATGTAAAACATAATTAAAAGATTGAGGTTATGCAAAAGAAGTGCTGATTGTTCAGTCCTGCGAGCAGAGGCAGCTTTCTCTATCCAATTGTTTTTGTGCTTGTAAGATAAGAAGGGTATGTACGGGCCCATACAATATTGTCATAATTAAGATTAGGCTAGATTAGTCTGAAGTGAAATGATAGAGGGTATTGCTTCTGCAGGAGGATTATTGCAACAAAGAGATCTTAAAGCACACGTTCAGTTAATAAAGGTGTTAAATAACACTTCCTCCGTTTGTGTTACAGGTGTTGGCTGAGCACGGAAAACCACTTCATATGGAGTTTCATCGGCCCGGCGTGTTTGATCATCCTGGTAAGATGTAGAAACGACTGTTCAAGTATTAATTGGAATCATCAAATAGGGATTGTTTCGAAGATAAATACCCATTTGATCGTGTTTGTTTGTCATGTTTGTTTTTGTCGGTCTCCACCAAAGGTTAATCTCTTGGCTTTTGGAGTAATCATCTACAAAGTGTACCGGCATACTGCTGTGAAAAAGCCTGAAATCAGCCACTACGAAAACATCAGGTAGGATTACGTGCGCTCTCGTTGAGAAGGTCAAAAATATATTGAAAATCAAGTTGTGAGTTCCTTATCTGGTGGATTATGATGGTGTCATGTGGTGTCCTTGTTGTGTGAAATTACAATTAGTTTTTTTTGTTATTGTTGACTTAAAATACGAGTTAAAGTCGGTGTTCTCACCGTCAGGTCTTGTGCCCGCGGTGCCATCGCGCTGCTGTTTGTTCTGGGAGCCACCTGGACCTTAGGAGTGCTGCACATCCTCCATGAGACCACCCTCACTGCGTATCTGTTCACCATCGCCAACGCCTTCCAGGGGATGTTCATCTTCATCTTCCTCTGTGTCCTGTCCAGAAAGGTAACAGTTATTCCCATTTATTAGGTGACTATAGTCAGACAACCAGTTCAGATCAAATTGGAGGTTAAATGTTTTGCTATTGAGCATCATGATAGAAAGAAATCAATGATATTTTGGTTATGTCGAAAATGCAGGGTTTCTTTTTTTTATTAAATTAAATATGTGTTATAATTTTGTTAAATTAGCAGTACCATGAGGATAAGATATGCATAAGATTTTATTTAGAAAAGCTACAAGTAGGGGTGTCGGTGGCTTAGTGGTAGAGCAGGCGCCCCATGTACAAGGCTGTTGCTGCAGCGGCCTGGATTCGAGTCCAGCCTGTAGCCCTTTGCTGCATGTCATCCCCTCTCTCTCTCCCCCTTTCACACTTAACTGTCCTGTCCATCAAAGGCAAAAAAAAAACTTTAAAAATATGTGAAATAAATGTCATAGAGAAAGTATAAAGAAAATGGAAATCCTCAAGTAAAGTACAAATACCTCATAATTGTTTCTTAAGTACTGTTTTAGATTATGAATAATATTATATTGTATTATATTATATTATATGCTTTATTCTACATCCTGCCATCTCGTCTGTGTCGTTCCAGATCCAGGAGGAGTACTACCGGCTTTTCAAAAACGTGCCCTGTTGTTTTGAGTGCCTGAGATGAGTTCACATGCACACAGCCTGATCACTTGCACTTGTACAATAATAGTCCACCCTATAGCTTTGCAATATCCTGTGAGTCATGCGTTCAGTTTTGAAAGACGTTGTGGGAGGAATTGTTAAGCTCAGATGTCTAATAAATGATTTCTAAATGTCTTGTTTCCTTTGTAAAAAAAACTGCCATCATCTATACATGTTTGTAAGTGTTATGTACAATGCAGATAAACTACTGAGTCAACATTTCCACAGCAGACGTTCTCCTGAGAATCATATTTTTGCACATTTTCAGTTAAGTTTAACATCTCTGCAGTTACCAGCATTAAACCTGAGCAGCAGTCTGCTGTCTTTGTTCTGTCCTTGTGTTTGAAATTGATTTGTAAATTATTAAAAATGAATGTAGCAAACTAACACATATCTCTGCTGCTCACTTCCCTTATGTGCAGAATCAATGCTCTTGTTTAATGCATTAAACCCTTTGTGAACTCCACACAACTCAGTGTACAGTTTATTAAATATGAACTGTTGTGAGGACAGTTGCTCTCGTACATGATGGCAGTTAGGAAGGCCAATGGCCCCATCTACTGGAGCTAATGAGGAACTGTCCATTGTAGCATCTGACACACAAACTCAAGGCTTGCATCACTTTCTGATTATGTGTCTGCACGATCAGACAAATGTTCTTCTTCTTGTATTTTTTTTTGTGCTGTAGCATTTTTTGTGTAGTCCTCTAAGGCTTTGTGATACTGGCCTGTACATAAATAAATATTGTGGCTGAACCTTAATTTTCCTAAGTGTTCTTGCTTTATTGTACTTCTCAGCAAGCTCCATCCTGTAGTGTTGGACAATAAATGCATCAAAAAATTACTTTATGATTTTCCTCCCATCTACAGTAAATTTACTTATATTTTATTTATTATAACGATTATTTAACCAGGAAGACCCACTGAGATTGAAAATCTCTTTCACAAGAGAGACCTGGCAAAGGTAGCAGCCAATCAAAACACATTTACAATGCAACAAATACAACACATAATACAACAATCCACAACAAGCACATTGTGTATGATGCCCTTAAATGATGCCCTTAAATTCATCAATGCCCTTAAATGATGTCCTTAAATTCATTAATGGATATACGTGTTTATCATTTTAAATCTATTGTGACCTCAGTTCATAAATTGTCAGAATAATTAAACCAAACAAAACTAAAGTAAATAAGTAAAGTATATGTACTTGTGCTTTTATATATAAACCCAACTCTTAAGTCCAGACGACTCTATATTTAGACGTATGTGCCCTTTTAGACTGTGACTAACCACTTTTTCTTGGTTGTCTAAAATAATGGTTGGTCTGTGTTTTCTTCACAAGAAGCACGGACCAACCAAACAAGAAATGTTGGTGCACTAATGTGTCACATGCCTGTACACAGGAGCATGTTGTGTAGCACGGATTCAGTCTATATTCTAGGTAATAGTTTGTCGGATGCTTAAAGTCCTTCCAGACACTGGTGAACATCTCTGCTGGTGTGTGAGAGAGCAATTTTTGTTACACAAACAAAGACATGCACCGTGTTTCTCTATTTTCTTCTCAGTTTAGTGTCATTAAAATTAAAGACATAATTTGCAGGATTTGACTTAATTACTACTAGTATCTCTCTTAATCATCATTTATGACCCACTCTCTCTGTGTGGGGGTGTGTTTTTCTGCAGAGAGTCTGACCTCTGCCTGTATTTTCTTATTATTTTCGGTGTTCAGGATGTTGATAGGCGTCTAACCCTACAACGCTCAGGTGAGGTGGAGGCTTTACAAAAAGGTAGAAACCAGGTGCCAGAGTTTAATCAGCAGGCATTGGAGACCCAACAAGTCTGTAAACATTTCTGCTAGACCTCAGTTTACTTGTGTTGTCATATTACTGCAGAAAATGGAGTGAAATACAGAATTTACTATCATTAAGCACTGAGTTTGGCTGACAGATGTGCCACTGAAACTCACATCATGACCTCACCTAACTAAACTGTTTTGCCAAGACACTTTTAATGCTTTTTGACTCTTTCTTTGTCCTCAAAACAAGTTTTTCAATCCAATTTCAGGACATACTTGTGATGTTGGAGACCTCTACTGGCTGCTGCTGAGATTAAAAACAGGAATAGCTGATGGTCAGGTGACCTGAATCCTGAGAATCAAAGAGGTGTGATGGCTTATGTGCGATTACACAGGGGAGCCATGCGTTTTGCAATCCGAACACAACCCCAAAAGAAGACGAGAATAGACCCTTTTAGCTGATTGCTGCTCGGTGTCGTCACCCTCACAAACTGCTCTTATAAACAGGGCTGTTTGCGGAGCCCTTTAGGCTGCGGCAGATTGTAAAATTGGCATGAAGAGCAGCAATTCACCACACTGTTTGACTTTGTTGTATCCAGAAGGAGAGCTTTGTGATGCCAGGGGAACGGTATATACGTTTTAAGACATGGAGTTGTGACAGATATTGAAGAAGTAAAAGAGCAAACCAGGCTGCATCTGCTCTGCCTTCGCTCCACGTGGCTGGGTTTCACAGAGGGAATAGATGTAGATCCCGCTGGGTTTATCCCTCCGTTCAGCTGTGAAAAACTTGTTTACCTCATTTTCTGAGTGATTAAAAATTAGGGTTTAACTTCACTATTTTTTAATACTTAAAACAGACTGTGTTGAGTTCTGTGCAGTGGTGGAAAGGTACATTTACTAAAGTACAAATTCAAGGTACTTGATTATTTTAATTTTATGTACGTTTCTTTTGCTTCACTGAATCTAAGAGGCAGATATTCCATGACATCTGTCTGACAGCTTGAGCTACTTTTTAAATTTTCCATTCCCTTCCTGTGCAATGAAATCGATGTGTCTCAAGATGTGTGAACTTTGACTGATTTTATAAACTGAGGGATAAAATGTTCCTTTATAGACTGAGAAAATGATCCTACTTCTTACCAGGGACAGAGCCAGACGTTGTTAACACTTGGGGCTTAACTAAACCTAGGAGGGTCCGGGGGCATGCTCCCCCTGCTAGATTATTTCCCCCATTTTATGGCAGCTATAGGAACTATTTTTCAAGCCATTTAAGATGATATAATGCCTACAAATTGTACATCATTCTAAAAATTCAAAGGAAAAAATCATCTTGTAGCATCTTCGGTCTATTTTGTATCTTTTTGATCTCCAACTGCCTTCATCATTCTGACACCATAACACAACAAATATTGAGGATGACTTATTTTCACTCCTGCCGCCTAAAAAGAGGAAAAAATTGTCTGATGTTTCCATTTTTTAAGTTAAATAACAGGGTAGAAATCTGCTATGCTGGAGCAGAGCTCACAGAGTGACTGTTAATCTAACAAAACACCTACGTTTGAATCCATGCCATATTAATCCGAGTTGCTCTAATTGCAAATCGAGGATCCTCAACAATGCCACATAAATGTAGCCTTCAATACTCTGAAATGAATGTGACGCCAACAGAAGACTATTTACTCAATACTAGATTTATGTAGGCAAAAACATAAAAGGATCAATACCATGGGCAGATATTGTTATCTGAATAATAAAGCTGAAGGTGTTTAAAAACCTAAAAGATTTTTGCGGGCTTTTGAGTAAGCATTCAGGGCTGGAGCTCCAGAAGCTGCCCCCCTCTGCTATTTCTCTGCTGCTTAGGCTAAATAACTGTTTGAAAACTCACTCGGATCAGCTGGAAAATTCATCGTCACACTGAAAACAGGGCTGCTTTTCAGACTTTATAGAGATACGTAGTTCTTATAGAACAGAGAAGCTAAAATGATCTTATAGAACGTGACGCATTGCTGTAGATTAAACTACCCAACATATAAAGTAGATAAATTAGCTCAATCTTAAGCAGTAAAATGCAACATACACATTAATGCAGCAGTATTATTACTCAGTAACTTCATATATGATTGTAAAACACTGACAGGGGACATTTTACTGCACAATCAATTCTTTTACTTGAGATACTTTAAGTAGACTTTGCTGATAATACTGACACACCTACTTAAGAAAGGTTTTGAATGCTTTTATGTGCAGTTTTAGGTGCTGTATCGGAGGCAACTGGACTTGCTTGAGTTTCTTGAAGATGTTTCAGTTCAGTTCTGAACTAAAGAAACCTCTTAGATAAGGTGAAATGTCTTCAAGAAACTCAAGCAAGTCCAGTTGCCTATGATATTAGCACTTAAGATTACCATGACCTGGGTGTCTGAGAATTTTCACCAACATTTTAGTATAGTTGAGATTTTCACAGTGTAGTATTAGCACGTTTACCTAAGTACAGGGTCAGGATACTTTTTTCTACCACTGGTTCTGTGTCCATGGTTCTGTTTATTTATTTATTTATCTCTGAGCACAATCAAAAAGGTTAAATTGTCACTGAGCCATCATGACAGCTCATTTATTGTCATTGCAAAACTGTTGAGACAGTTCTCTCGTGTCACTCCGACAATGTCACAGGTCAACATGGCTCTCGTGTGTGTTTACTTTAAATCAGTCAGTTGTCTCAACCAGACCTCTGTCCTGATCACAAGCTCTCACTGCAACCAGTTTCCCAAATAAAAACACACGCTGGTATATATAAAGGACGAGCCTGAAATGTGATCTCCGACTCCTCAGTTTCAACATGAAGGGGCTCCTCTTCTGCTGCCTTGTGGCCCTGGCCAGTGAGTTTTCATTGATTCATTCATATGATTTTAGTTTTAGGGCGATATCACAATGCAGCCTCATAATTCTTTACCTTCAGTTCATTTATTTTTTATTCATTCATTCATTCATCTTCTAACCGCTTCATCCTCTTGAGGGTCGCAGGGGGGCTGGAGCCTATCCCAGCTACATTGGGCGAGAGGCAGGGTACACCCTGGACAGGTCGCCAGACTATCGCAGGGCTGACACATAGAGACAGACAACCATTCACACTCACATTCACACCTACGGACAATTTAGAGTTATCAATTAACCTAGTCCCCAATCTGCATGTCTTTGGACTGTGGGAGGAAGCCGGAGTGCCCGGAGAGAACCCACGCTGACACGGGGATAACATGCAAACTCCGCACAGAAGGGCTCCCACGCCCGGGATCGAACCGGCAACCCTCTTGCTGTGAGGCGAGAGCGCTAACCACCACACCACCGTGCCACCCCTTATTTTTTATCATATATATATATATATATATTTTTTTTTTTTTTTTAATATCTTGGGATCAAGTTGGAAATAAGTGTTCTTACTTTAACATGTCGTCCCCTAGATTGAACAAAATAACAAAATGTGCTGATATTCTCATAAATGCTGACATAATGTTTGAATTTTATTCCTTCAGCATGTCAAAGTATCCGATACGGTGAGTGTTTTTATCATCATTGTAAGAGCACAAAATAATCTTTTTCCAAAACTTTCCATAAGAAGTGAAATAACATTTCATTTTGGAAACATATTCCAGAGCTCGGCCTGAACCCAAAGAAAACCTATGAGTACAGATATGAGGGAATGGTGAATTTCGGACTCGGGATGCCAAACCTTGCTGAGTCTGGTGTGAGAATAACATGCAAGCTCAAGATCGCTGGTGTGTCTGAACAAACATTCCTCCTTCAGGTAATACTGACCATACATTGTTCTACAAACTCTCTCAGAATATGTTTTTTAAACTTAAAAATCACCAAGCATTGTTTCATAAACAGGTTGTTAATTATTATTATTAGAATTAGAATTAGAATTATTAATAATTCAAGTAAAGTAATTGGCGTCGTATCATTTGTCATTCATTTTTTATTCATACACCATAAATACTTTGGAGGTCAATGTAATAAACATCTGTTGAAAGGTTGTACAGCCTGTAATCTCCCCAAAATAACTTTTTATGGTGTAAATATGACGCAGAGTTCTTTGAAACCGCCTAATAAGTTTAAACTGTTGAGATTTTGTTTGTTAGAAATGTCTGCATAGCAACAGTGGACTGTTTGTGCATCTCTAACGCAGTACCTTCCTTTTTGTCATCTTCCAATCATAAACAGATGATGTGTTCACAGGTTTTTGGATATATACTATCAGTACATACACCTGCTAGTTTCCTGTCCACTTATGTTGGGTTAGAAATGTCACCTGTGCTTCATCTGACAAAGAAAATTGGAGAGTTTTCATGCTGACTTGACAAATACTCGTCACTGTGGCACATGAGCACTAGAACATATTATTTCGATCTCTGGTTCAAAGCTTTCAGATTTGGCCTTCGAGGAGTTCAATGGCTTCCCGGGGAAAAACAGCTTTAATGCTTCCCCAAAGCTCACCAAGCGTATTGCTGCCCATCTCATCAAACCCTTTATGTTTGACTATGCCGGTGGACATGTTAGTAACATCCGTGCCGCTGCTGAGATTCCTGACACGATTGTCAACATTGTGAGAGGGATACTGGGTTTGTTCCAAGTCACTCTGAAGACCACACAGAGGGTCTATCAGCTCGAAGAGGTGAGTCACTGCTGACAAATAAACTGTTATCAATTAAACAAACAGCATCTGTAAAAATGTAATAAAAATTGTTTAATTGTGTTTGCAGGCTGGCATCCATGGCAAGTGTCAGAGTAACTATGCAACTGAAGAAAACGGGCAAACAAAGGAAATGACCATCACTCAGGTTGTGGATGTCGTTAACTGCAAGGAGAGAGCAGCCATGTATAGAGGAATGGCCACCGCTGTGCTCGATGAAGTCGCCAAGCAGGTCTGTTTATCTCTCCGCAGATGCTTCTGATTCCACAATTATAAATGAAGCAGACCAAAGTCAGAGCTATTTTTGTTTGTGTGTCCTCCAATCTAGAGAGGGGAATCTGTCATTTCAACAGTGAGATATGTTTACACAGTCAAGCCAACAGCGGAGGGAGGCCTCATTACCAGGGCTCATGGCCTGGAGCAGCAGCATTTCAGTCCCTTCAATGTGAAGGGCGGCAGTTTCAAGATGCAAGCCGTGTAAGACAAGGAAATATCTGCACAACACGCCTCTCACCCGTAATGCTCGTCTGCCATACAAATAGTCTGCTTTGAATAACTTCTCCTGCAGGAAGGAAATGGTGCTGCTCGGCGTGAGTGACACAGCGAGAGCCGTCACGTTTGGGCCAATGGAAAGCAAGGGCAACCTTGTTTACAAGTTTGTCAGCTCAGAAGTTAATGTCCCCATTATGATGCAGAGCCTGGAAGACCCAGTGCCAAAGGTGATAATGATATTCTGCTGCTACATGACATTCATTGGTCTGTAAAATCTTTCCTGATATGAGCAGGAAGCAGGAAGTTAAAATAAATACAGGACTAGCAGCGTTCAATTAACCAATTAGAGCTGTACTCTCTGTTCCTCTTTATAGGCTATTGAGCTGGTCAAGCATCTGGCTGAGGTTAATCGCCACCAGATTGACAGTGCAACTACAGAGGAGGCTATAAAGCTGTATCAACTCCTGCGAGCGATGCCTTATGAGGGATTGGAGGATATGTGGAAGCAACTTGCAGGAAATGAAGAGCATAGGTATGAGATTATCACACAGTGTGGACAATTATGAATTGTAAAGAAGAAAACAGGGCTTGATCAAGTTCTGAAAAAAAAATATTAAGAATATAACATAAATTTTAAATGTAAAATGTATGAAAAAAATATATGAAAAACTAAATTTGAAGAAAATATCTCAGTAGCAGCCACACCACTTTTTAAAGGTCTTTCACCAGGGTCATGTTTACATATTTAACATTGGAGCAGACGATATTTGACCAAATTTTTAGACTTTACAGCTAAACCGAACATTTTAGAGCATTTTGAAATAAAAAAAATTAGATCGGGGGTTGAAAATGTTTTGATAATTGCGTGCCATTTTAGCCAGCATGTGATTGAGGACAACAGTTAAAGTGTACACACTGTGACTTTTTAAAGACATTGTATGACATATTGTTTAATGACTTTTTCTAACCTTGTTATGGCATGCTAACACTTCACAATTCTGCCTAAATAACATCCATGTACCATTCTAGTTTTTAACATTTTAATGCATTTGAAAGTAATGAAATAGAGAGACAATACAGAGTTTGACACTGATTATACCCACAACAGTCGCACGATGGCTTCTGCTGGGCTGCAGCAACATGACATGCACAGACTGCACACAGAACTTTTGCTAAGGTGGTCTGGTCTGTCAAGCTGTCGCAGTAAGCATGGAGCCCACACTGTTACTAACTGCATTCCCTAAAGAAATATTATCATATTTTTGGAAAATGAAACAGTGATTCCAGAGAGAAGCAGACAGAGGGGTCTACAGTCTGTGTTTGAAGGATATATCCAGGATGTCAAAAAAAAGCAAAAGCAGCATGTGTATACATTCAGTAGGCTATATCTTCAGTAGCTAGCTAGCTAACCCTACACTTTTCAGGGTTTGATTTTGGTTTTGGAACAGGGAAGAAACTGATATCTTTTTCCAACCTCTCCAGGTAACGAGTATCATTAATACACGACGTGCCCCAGGCACAACATTTAGCTCCAAATCCACAAAACGAGCCTGGAAATGAAGGAAATCTGAAACGACTGCATTAGAGTCAATGGAGCACAGCCGTGTTGTTGTTGCACAGCCGGACCCTGGTCTGAGCCGGCCTGATGCTATGTTATGATTGGATTTATTTAGGGGGGGACAATTATATTAGCTGCTTAAACTTGACTGTAACCAGAAATTCAAAAAGGATTTTATTCAGCATGTCTTTGTACCCATTAAGAACACTGCAGGAAGGTTTGAAAGTGAAATTCCTTCATAGATAACCTTTAACCAAGCTTTTCATTACAGTATTATAAGGTGGAGAACAAAATAGTTCAAGGCCATCTCTCAAATCTGATACTGATCCACTCAACAGAATGGTTAATTGAAGAGCATCTTCCCGCTTAGTTCAGGAAGGATTTAGTCTGGCACATTACCATCGATGAATGATTTATTATCATGTGAGGCATGATGACAGAAAGGTGACGGCTGAGAGACTGCTTCTCTTGCTCATTAAGATTTAGGCAGCAACTGACACTTTGTATTTCATCTTGTACATGTGCAATTAAATGCCACATCTGAACTGATCCTCACACTTGTATCTTTTCAGTTTCCTCCCTTTATTTATTTGAAGGATAATTGTTATCATAAGTATTGTCTGATTCAATCACTTTTCTTCTCTTTACTCGTTATTAGACGTTGGTTTTTGGACATGGTTGTTGAGGTCAATGATGCCAGAATCCTGAATTTCCTGGAAGCGAGGTTCCAGGCTCAAGACATATCTACAACTGAAGCTCTGCAAACCCTTTTGCTGTCCATTAACCATCTCAAGGCCATCCCTGATCTGGTTGAGATGGCTAAAGTGAGTTAATCCTAACGTATTGTTTCCACACAGTTTTGTTTGTGTCCATAATTTATGTTATACACGTAGTATGCCCCCTAGTGTGTACCACAAGGAAATGCATCTCTTTAGTTAAAATAAAGATAGAAAACACAAACGGTTTAGAATAGCCTAGCTAGCTAAGTCAGCCATTGCTTTATGGATTCCTTTTCTGAAGCCTCAAGTTTGGCATTTTGATTATCGCCATCTTGGTTTTTTGGGGACAAAATGGACCAAATTTGGATGAGAAAGTGAAGCTTTGGATCTGACTTACACACTGTGGTGATACTTGCAGACAGCCTGTCAGTCAATGTGGCCCGCCCTTATTTATGCTTAACTTTAAGCCTTAATAAAATGTAAACACATACATTTGTCATAAAGAGGGAAATTAGCTGCAGAGACCAAAGCTGTTGTTGCACCAGACTGTAAATATAGTTATATCTGCTGTAAAGTTGGGCATTTCACATGGGCATATATGGGAATTGACTCGCATCTGGAGCCAGCCTCAAGTGGCCATTAGGGGAACTGCACTTATTGGCACTTATTTATTTATTTAACAGGGATAGTGCACAGTTACTTAGCTGTACCAGAGTTAGCTATAAGCTAATTTTCATTTGTAGAGGGCTTCATTTTTCAGCCCCAGAGGTTGCTGCCTGATAAAAACTAGGGCTGTACTCAACTCAGAATAATGTCAGTTGAATCAGATCTCGTTGTTCAGTATTATTATTCAACTAATTCCTTTTTTCCTTGTAGAGTTTGATAGTTTGAATGGACTCAGTGAGATGTTCATGGTGACAGTGACATTCATGAGATATACAGTACTAAACAAGTCAACCCAAGTTAATGCATGCTTACAATGTTAACAATGGATCAGAAATGTGCAAAAAAATTTGCCGACACTAGATATCAAATAAAAGCCAGAGACTGTTTCAAATCAAGTTGCTGTGAGCTGTAAATTCACCACTTTGAGCAGAAGACAAATGGACAAATATCATTGTCTTGGAGCCTGACGGGGCAAATTCTCTCTTCCTCCAGACAGCTGACAGACTCACTCTGGGTCTGGGTCTGCAGCTGCCTATACTGGAGAGCAGCATGAAAGCGTGAAGCTAAATCTGGGGACCAAAATGTCACCAGAGGTACACAGAGTAAATGACCACTCGACTTGAAGTAATCTCAGTTGACTGAGTGTTCTCTAACTGATGATTTGAATCTTTGACTGTCAGGGGGCAGCCCTAATAGAAATGCTAAAAGTGAAAAATCAATTTTGTCTGTTTTTCACTGTCCAGTCTGATGGAGTTTGTGCATGGGGCGTTATCAAGACAAAAACAGGACCAACAATGCAAGGTGACAAATAAGTGAAGAGCTTGGCCTGCCAGCTATGTTGCCAATATATTGTTAAAAGACATATGAACCATGATGCATGCACTCTATATGCTACACAGCTGGCATGCTACCAATGTAAGCTTAATAAGCTGTCCAACTGAAATAGCCTGCTAGCTTATTTGTTTTTAAGCCAACTTCCTGTGGCGCACATTAGATATGGTCTGTCCGAAATCTGCAGCAAAAGTTACAGTTTTCAGTCTACTCTGGGCAAATTCCAAACCAAAAAAACAGGAGTTTTGCAAACACATTGGAGATCATGGAAGGTCCCATAGGAATGAACGGCTATGGTTCAATTGCGCACGTACACGGAGCTTTATGGAAACGAGTTGTAAAGACAGAGAAATGGTTTGCATATTGACAAATGTCACCATGCAATCATAACAGATCATGTCAAAATGTCTCTGTCTCTCTTTCACAGATGTTCCTCAGCATGCCCTTTAGCAAATCCAGCATCTATCTGTGGCATACAGTGGTGCTTTCCTACGGCTCTCTGGTGTACAAGCACTGTGCCTATTACACACCTTGTCCAGTATCTGCTGTGCAGGTAATCAGACAGAGGAAGATTTTACTTTCCTTTGTACCGTAACTTCTCCTGGTATATGATGAGAATTATCTGTGTGCAAAATCATAATGTAGTCTATTTGTAACAACTGACTGCACATTTGTTTACATCTGTACTAGCCACTGCTGGACATGGCTGTGGAAAGTCTGAGGAATGGCAATGAGGAAAACATGGTCATCGCTCTGAAAGCTCTGGGGAACGCAGGTCATCCAGGCAGCATTAAAACAATCATGCGCTTCCTCCCCGGAGTTGCTGCCACCCCTGTGGATCTTCCACCTCGTGTGCTGAGTGCTGCCGTGCAGTCTATGAGACTCATAGCTGCCAGAGACCCTCACAGTGTAACTATATATATATAACATACAGGAATAAAGGCGACTTCTAAGATGTTCATTTATCACAGCTATATGCTAGGTTTTCATATGAATCATGTTTATGGTAATTGCATGCTCTGTGTTCCACAGTCGAGCTAAAAATGTAATTTTCTGATAAGGTCAAATTCAAATTGGCAATGCGTTTAAACAAAACTGCAGGTTATTCTAATCCTGGAATTTAATTTTCTTCATTGTGGCAGGTAAGAATAATTTTCAACAATCATGTGAAAATGGCAAATCTGATTCATACTATTGTCACGTTATCTTTGCATTGTGGAGGTACACAATTATCTCCGTATTTATATCTCCAACATTTACAGTAATCTGGATTTTTAAAGTTCATCGTCTCTTCAGAAAATATTGGAGACAGTGTTGGAGGAGAACAGAAATACAGAGCAGTGGGTGGTTGAACGTGCAGTCTTTCTGAACTCCTAATCATTGTAATACTTGTGTTTTCAGGTCCAAGACATCACCTTGAATCTGTTCGTGCAGAAGAACCTAACCACTGAGATACGCATGCTGGCCTTCATGATCCTGTTTGACACTAAGCCATCAATGGCTCTAGTGTCCACAGTAACTGGACATCTACAGGAGGAAAAAGACCTCCATCTTGTCAGTTTTGCATACTCCTACTTGAGAAGCCTTGCCAGATCCAGTACGCCAAACAACCAATTCCTGTGAGCATAACAAGGCAGTTATAACCATTATTGTTTATGTCATATTATTTCCAGTGTTCTCCAGCTTTTAACCATCCATTTCTCTGTTCTCTACAACAGCTCAACTGCCTGCAGCGTAGCCGCGAAAATCCTGGCCCCTAAATTCGGTCGTCTCAGCTATCACTACAGCAAAGCAGTGCGCATGGACTGGTTTAATGGTATGCTCAAATACAGATTCTTAGATTCATCTGAAACCAGTGCATGACGATTTGCTTTTTCCCCCCGATACAGATGATTTCCTAATCGGTACTGCCGCTGAAGTCTTCATGCTGAGAAGTGCAACAAACAACTTCCCCACTGAAATCATGTTGAAAGGAAAATTTTACTTCATTGGTAGAATTCTGCAGCTTCTGGAGGTACGGCGCCATACACTGAGACTTTGATTGAAGATGAAGTGTCTTCCCAATTGTGAACAGTAATCTTCTTTTCTTTTTATGCTGCAGTTTGGTGTCCGTGCTGAAGGACTTAAGGAGCTGCTTGACACCGGCATCCCTAGTTTTAAAGGAGATCTTAGTTTCAGTGACTTCCAGGCTATTCTAAATGTGGTGAGTGTGCTGTACAACTATGACTTTGAGGCAACAGCAGAACTGTGCTGTGATGTGTCAGCTATGTGTTGTGCTGTGCCATTTTCAGCTTCAAAACTGGGAAATTCTGCCCAATGATAAGCCCATCCTGTCCGCCTATTCTCGCGCGTCTGGACAAGAGTGCTTCTTTGCTGATCTTAACAAAGCAACCATTCAGGACATCATCATGGTGAGAGAATACTGAAGAACAAACATTAGTGTCGAAGCTCAGTCAACAAAAAGGACCGTGTGTGTACAAAGCCTTTTACATGCTGTTCTCCTGTGATCCTGCCCGCAGGCTCTTAGTCCTTCTGCAGGGAAAGAGAGCCCTCTGTGGGCTGTGATCGAGAATCTACAGAAGGGGGTGTCATGGCATCGGACAAAGCCGTTCTTAATCTTTGAGGTTCGCTACTTCCAAGCTACCACCCTTGGTCTCCCCCTGGAGATTAGCAAATATTATGAAACCATCAATGGGATAACTGTTAATGGTGAGAAGTCAAATCCTACAGCAAAGGACCACCTCACAAATTGACTTAGCTCTGGTTGATGACTAAAATTATTATTTCATTTGATGTAAATCATTTTTAAAGTCTTTTTTTTTTTTTATGCAGCCAAAGCCACAGTAAATCCACCACTGACTGAACATCTTGGACAACTGTTGACTTCTGACATTTCACTGGAGTCTGATGGTTTTATTGGGTAAAATACTACTTCCATCATGTTAAAGGTCCAGTGTGTAGGATTTGGGGCATCTATTGGCAGAAGTTATATATATTATACATAGCTATGTTTCCATTAGTTTATACTAATCTGAATATAACAGTTGTTTTTGTTTTCATTACCCTGAGCTATTTATATCCACATACAGAGCAGGTTCTCTTACACAGAGTCTGCTATGTTGTTTTGCAGTAGCCCAGAAAAGGCAAACCCTAACCAAACACTGGCTTTAGATAGGGTCAGTCATGTTTTTGTATTTTCGCATCAGCCATCGCAGTTCTCCTGCAACCTCATCACTAGATGCCACTAAACCCTGCACACTAGACCTTTAAGCAATTATCACAGGAAGCAAACAAAATTGCTTTTGTATACCATTTATAGCCATATTGTGGAGTTAAAACAAGTGAATTAACCTCTTCTTTTTAGTTTCACAAAGGATTTTTGGGTTTTCTATGGGATCAACACAGAGCTGTTCCAATGCGGTACTGAGCTTAAGAGCAAATCGCCCATTGCTATCCCGTGGAACTTTGCCGTCAAGATTAATGTCAGAGAGAAGAAGTTTCAACTCGACATTCCTTCATGCAAAAAAGAGTTTGAACTCTTTTCAGTCAGGTATGTTTTAGGCATGTGGTAGGAAATGGTTTCACATAAGGATCACGATTTTGAATTAATTCACAAATTCAAAATATTAATTCTTGTACTTTAATCAACACATTGTGATTCTTCCTTGCTAAATGGAGAGCGGCACATCAAGACCAAACTTCTGTTTCATATTGCAACTCTTGTCATGCACTGCTCTAAAGTAAGAGCCTGAAAAAGTTCCTCTTACCTATATATTGAGTCGAAAATGAATGGAACTCAATGTATGCCATGTGGTTTATACAATTGTGCTTTAAGTGTTATAAAAGTTACCCACAATGCAGTCAATGTGCCATGTTTTCCTTTCCAACCAACAGCTCCAATGTGTATGCAGTCTCCAGGAACATTGAAGAGCCAGCTTTGGCTAAAATGACTCCAATAATGCCCACAGCCATTGATTCCAATCATGAAGTCGTCCGCAAGGACCCCACAGTTGTGAGGCCTGAGTCAGATGAGGTACAGTCATCACCTTTGTAAGATTACTGTTAAAGTAAAAATAATTAAGATTTACAGAACTCAATCTTTGTAATTTTCCCCCAATCCAACAGATCCTGGCAGCAAACACCTGGCATCCAATATCCAAAATGTGTACCAAGAGTAACATTTATGGAGCTGGTCTGTGTGTGGAGTCTGAGTTAAGGAGAGAGTATTATCACGAGGAATACCCCCTCTACTATTTCCTGGGATACACCCGCATGGCATTCAAAGTAGTCCCAGGTATGCACAACAAGTCCAACACATTCATATAGTACTGTGCAATCCAAAAAACATCACAAACTTATATGGCCTCAAGAATGTAACAAATATTTAGCAGAGCAAGCAAAACACTGCTTAACCAGCCCACTCTAATGGAAAAAAACACCACTCTGGTCAACTGTGCAAAGAGCTTATTACGATCCTATACTTACATTTATTGTGAGGCAATGCCCTCTAGTAAATATTAGAGGAGCAGAGGAGGAAGTCGCATAAAAACGTAGCATACGTAGCATAAAAAACAACAAAGTCCATGACATGTTGTACAAATTTTAAACAACCACAGGACTTTCACCCAGGAGACCAGTGTTTGCATCCCGAAGTCAGCTTTGACTCCTTTTAACAACAACATTGCCTAGTATGTAAGTGTAGCAAGCTTCGCTATCTATGCTAGTGACATAACTAATCACATAAAGCTAAACCAAGCTGTTTTGCGTAAACCTAAGCAGGGAGTGTTGGAGCGAAACTACAACCATTTTATGATGTTAAGAATGAGCTTAAAATTACCATTAAAATAGTAATAGATGTAGTTTTGGGGCTGCTCACATGACTTTATATATTTTTTTTTTTAGCTGGTGGAAATTGACATAGTCTGTCATTTAGCTAGGAGGGAGCATTGGCTTAAACTTGCATGAGACACAATGCACCTCTGGCAGATTGTGTTCAGCAGTGTGCTCTGCTGCACCTGGAACCACACACAAGAGTGATGTCACTTTGTACTGACACACTGACACACACCAGAAGTCTGCAAGAACAAGATTTTCATTAAGAGTTAAGATACTCTTAATTGTTGTTTTTTATGAACTAGTACAGTGCCTGTTCAAAACTGGCTGCTATTCTGACTGATTGTACAGAAGCCCCCTAGAGCACTTAAATATGCATCTCAACCAACCTGATCTCACAGAAATACATGAAATGACCACGACCTCTTAACACCGCATTCCGTGGTGGCAGCACGTAATGGGTTGAAATTACGTGCTGCCACCACGAAAACAATGCCAATGTAAAGTCAATTAGGGTCCTCTCCCGTGGTGGACACACGGATTCCCTGATTCAATCACGTCACGTCAACCTCGTTTTCCTCAATGATATCTTTAACATTCCTGTACACACACAAAAACGCGGAAGTGTCCTTGATATTAAAACGGCAAATACATTCCTCTGTTATAATTTCCCACCAATAATAATAATAATGGTAATAACGTGATAGTTCAGCTGTTCTAGATATTTGTTATAGCCTATTCAAATATTCAATCACAAAAACGCCGTTTCTAGAGAACTTGCTAAAATATCTGAAATGAACCATCATGCTTACTTTTTCTTAACATATTTCATCTAGGTGCAGTGTCATTACTAGTTCAGCTTTACTAGACATTTGATATATTCAGTAGATGTATCTTTTTACTACCCTGTTTTACAACAAGCCGCAAAAACCTATCAGTCCCAAAAACGCCATTTTTAGAGTACTATCTAAAATAGCTACGATTAGCCAACATCCTTGCTTTTTTTCTTAACATGGTTCATCTAGATGCAGTGTAATAACTACTTCGGCTTTACTAGATATTAGATTTATTCAGTAGATCTATCTTTTTACAACCCTATTTTACAAGCCGCAAACGAACCTACTGTCCCAAAAACGCTGTTTCTAGTGTATTAGCTAAAATATCGAAAATTAGCCGACATCTTTACTTTTTCTTACCATATTTCATCTAGGTGGAGTGTAATAACTAGTTCGGCTTTACTTGATATTAGATATATTCAGTAGATATATCTTTTTACAACCCTATTTAGAGCCCTACTTTGCAAATCAGAAGAACTACAACTATGTTGCTGATATGTATCAAACTGCATGGCGGTCCCAGGAATTGTAGTTTTTTAAAAAATCTAAGCGTTTTTCCCAGATTTGGAAGTTGTAAATACTGAATTGAGAGTACAGTGTGGACTTTAAGGGGATGGTAAACACACTTGTGTAATCAGATTTTAAATATCTAATTTCTAAATGGGTGAAAATTAATTTTATCCATATTTTATCCATATCTGACAGCACCCTCAGTTGTTGACTACACTCACATGATAGCTGAGGTCAAGAGCTCTCTATAACAGTTGGTCCCATGTCTGTACCCCCTTTAGTTGCTGAGTTATAAGCCCTCAAACATGCACTGAGGTCAAGGTTCAAAGGTCAATGGCTGAAAGCAGGAGCCATATAGAATCTTCATACTGACATATGTTACTCTCCAGGTTGAGACCTTTCCAATGATGTATTTGGTTTAGCTCTACGACAAAGTTTAGATTTTTTCATTTTTTGGACACAAGCCATGCCAGGTGTAGTTTCAGAGAGCACTTCGAAGGCCCAGTGTATAAAATGAGTTTTGTTTGTTTCTTTGCTTGTTTTTTCATTTTTTACTGTAGATAGTTACTAACATGAGTCATCCTCAGACAATACAATACTACTAAAAAGTAAAACCAATAATAACAATAATAAAATAAGCAAAAATAATATTAAAATTATATTGAAATTTTAAAATCTATTTACAGAGTGGAATGGCAGCCTAATAGATAACTTAGATAATATTTATTATTGTTTAGACACTTTATTATTGCTTAGATACTATTTAGCCTATTATTGTATTTACTTTTAGCATGTTCTACTTTTGAGTAATTTCCGAGAAGTTATCATAAAAAAAATAAAAAATTACAGACTATAGGAGACAACCTCTTCAGTGTCTCACGTCAATTAATTAACACTATTTGTCGGCTTTTTATAATATATTTATTTATATTTTTTTGCTGCTTGTCTCCAGTTGAGAGTGATGATTTGCTAAATACATTCTACAATAATAATTAGATTAACATTTGGTCTATAATATTGTTGGCTATATTACGCATTTTAATTAAAAAAAAAACCGGAAGAATAAAAGAAATAAACACCGAAATAATTACTTTTTTTTAATTGATGACACACACACGCACACACACACACACACACACACATTGAACATTGAATGAATGAATGAATGAACATTGGAAGTGGTTCAGCCACAGTCCCGCCGGCTGGCGTGGTCACATTGAGATTCCATTTGTTTTTTATTACTAACAAAATGTTTTATATTGACCGTATGAATGGTTTCGTTTTCAAATAAATATTTGGAAACGAAAATATGCTTTGGTGTACTTTTACAGAGTTTTGCAATATGTATATAGCCTACCTGTATCAAAATGTAGGCTATAATTTTCAGCAGCGGTTTGTGTGACAGCTGCCACGGTCGGAGGTATAACCAGGGGGCAGCCGCTGGTTCTGTGGCGCTGGCTTGGGGTCCGCTCTCCCCTGGTGGAGTGGAGGGTGGCCGGGTTGCCAGGGGCAGACGGCTCCATGTGATGGTGTTTCCTTTCTGGTTCTTCCGTGCTCAGCCTTATTTTTATCTTCTTATTTATTTATTAGTGGCGTTTGGATTCAGTTATGGCAGACGGATGGCAATCTGAAATGGCATTAAGCCCACAGACGGCGGACAGCAGCTACAAAACAGTAGTGGAACGCGCCCCATCCGCCCACAGCACAATGCTCTTAAAGCCCTACGTTATCAAAAGCTGGCAAAATACATTTATTTTATTTTATGGCCTTGACATTAACCTGTCATATTGTTGAGTTATCAAGGACACTTCCGCGTTTTTGTGTGTGTACAGGAATGTTAAAGATATCATTGAGGAAAACGACGTTGACGTGACGTGATTGAATCAGGGAATCCGTGTGTCCACCACGGGAGAGGACCCTAATTGACTTTACATTGGCATTGTTTTCGTGGTGGCAGCACGTAATTTCAACCCATTACGTGCTGCCACCACGGAATGCGGTGTTAAGAGGTCGTGGTCATTTCACGTATTTCTGTGAGATCAGGTTGATCTCAACAGAACTTGCTGTGTACTTCTATCTCAGAGGAAAACACTGCACCACTACATATGCCTGACAGAGACATGTTACTGGTTACACTGCAGATTCAGAATTAACTCACAAAATATAACAATTAACTATTCGTTATATTACTTTTTTAGTTAGACCCCATAAAGTTTGTAATTCTGTATCTCCCCTAAATACAGATATGTGTCTCTGTGTGAATATCAGGCTAATCGCTGGTAAGTGTAGCTAATGCTAGGTAGCTTCTATTTACCTGGTGTCTTCAGTTGCCTGTGACCGGTATTTTCCCAAGGTGTCTTACGTCTTTGTAGCTGCAGCATCCACGATTAAAATCCAGTTTTGGTTGTTTGGCCAGTGTAGGGCTCCAGCTAACATCTGCAGCCAAGGACGGCTCACCTTTGGTGGAGTGTATTTCCTGGAGCTTAGCGTTGTTGTGCTTTCAGACCAGAGGTTTGAGGATGTGTTTTTTTATGGTAAGAGTTTTAGTCCGACTACCTGCAGCAGCAGCAGCAGTGTTCTTGTCATCTTTCCTCCCAACAAAATCAAAGTATTGGGAATAAATTTTCAGCCATTAATGTTAACGTTTCCAAGTAGCTAGCTGCTTTGTGACGTGCGTGCGCAGCACGATGGTTAGGAAAATGAGCCCGTTGATGTGACTGTTGTGTTTCAAGTCAGTAGTGATGTGATAACAAAAGTAACGTTGGTTTTAGAGTAATTGTAATGTTATTACTGAAATTTCTTTAGTAATTAGTTACACTACTCGTTACTGGAAAAAGTAACGTTATTACTGTAACGCGTTACTGCCCAACACTGGCTCCACCATAGACAGATGTTAAGTAAAGGTACATTGTGTTGATTATTCCTCTTTTACTCTCTTCACCTTAAGTGAAAATTTGAATGCAGTAGCCTACTTTCACTGTGTGGTATTTATAGTTTTAAGTTTAAAAGTTAATAGTTTTACTACTTCTACTTCTACTATTTCTTCTACCACTGCAAATACTAACATTCCCAGTTAAAGGATGGGTAGACAGGAAAACAAGACAGTGTTTGCCTGGGGCCCCCACATCACTAAATCTGCCCCTGAAAATAACACCCAAGTCACGGCTACTCACAGTCAGACAGTAAAGAAGTAAGAAAGCTGAAGTAAGCTATGCAGTTGTATTAGTTTATAGAGTAGAGCATGATTTTTTTTTTAGTTATTCAGCTTGCGGTCACATTGTTAGTGTTATAAGTTACATGGCAAATGTTCACACTTTGAGATGCAATGGCAGAGTTATGCTTATTCTGTGGGCAATCTGCTCGTGCTCATTGACTCCAGGAAAGTGAAGAGGAACTCGGTTGTAACATTAGTACATCCAGCGTCTGAACTGCAGTCAGTGAGCCACAGCTAAGCCGGTGTCGTGCCAGGGTAACTCAACATAGCCGACATGCTGCTCGCTCTGCAGAGCCCAGCGCTTCTTTGGGTTCAGAAACACAAGCCTTCATAATGAACGTTACATAGCTTATGCTTGAAATGTTTGAAACATGGAAAATCTCTGGTCTGTCTCTACATCTGTAGAATGTACCATAGCGAGCGATACAGAATACTTGCATAGATGAAAAGGTGCTGCAGAGGCCTAAAGCCCCCAGTGTCCCTGACACTGTAGAGAGCCAAATTTGACAATGCACATCCTTGGGTCTTCAGCATTGCACCTGCCAAATGTGAAGTAGATCGGATGAATGGTTCCTGACTTATGCGAGGGACCCACGCACATACACACATAAGAGATTTCCTGCTTGTTTTGGTTTTGCATAATGTTTAAATTAAAATACTTTTACAGGAACCACTGAACACAGACACTGGATTGCATGTTGCCGTGTTGCCTGATACATTTCTTTCTTAACTCTTTCCTAACGTAGCCTGTATATCTTTATTAGCACAGGCAATCAAAGCTGTTGACAAAATCCACTTTGAGGTTAATGCTGGCCCGAGCAGAGACCCAATGAGTGCACGCCAACTGCTTGAGACTCTGAGGAGGCTTTCCAAGGTATTTGGCTACCCTTGCAATGTTATTATATGTGCACCTGCTCTGGTGTTTAATCCATTCAAATTCTCCTGTTGCTTAATTGTGTTTACAGGAAGCCACCCAGCGAGTAAATCTGACCTCTGATTCAGCCTCAAGCATCACAGAATCTCCTCACAGCCGTCGTGACAACGTAATGGAGGTACGCTCACACATGCTCCACAGAGAGTGACCCAAAAATGTTTGCACTGAGCAGTCATCATGTAAATTGATTCAGCTGTGCTAATGATTCATGATCCCATCACCATGAAAATAAGTGGTTCAAGTTATGACTGCAGCTAATTGTGTGCATGAAGCACTCCATAGAAAGTGTTGCTTTACTGTCATATACGATAAAAAATGCTCAGGTCCACACATGACATAAGATGACTGATATGTTGCACATTTGTATGTGATGCACACCAACCCACAGCCCACTGGACTGCCTGCTATCATATTCCATAGGGTTTGGACTCAACACCTGAAGCTGTGTTCAATATCAAAGCATTGGCCATGAGTGGCAACCAGAAGCCCGAGGGTTATGATGCAGCCTTCTACTACACGCCTGAGGCAAACATTCAGAACGCCCAGCTGATCGTGTCCCAGGTCGGGGAAGACACCAACTGGAAGATGTGCATTGACACCACTGTGGATGCCCATGACGAGGCAAAGGTAGATATACAACACACAGGATACTATTTTATTTCTATCTGTGTGCATTAAATGTCAGAAGTTTAAAGAATAATATTGCCATTATATTTTCCCTGAAAACACTAAAATAATAAGTAATTGCTAGCCTTAATCTTTAAAACATTTAAAGAAACAGTGTGTAGGATTTAGTGGCGTCTAACAGTGAGGATTACAGATCGCAACCGGCTGAAATGTCTCCCATGTGTCCCGGAACGTCAATGACCAATGCACCCAGGGTACCTTTCACATTGCGTCGGGACTTGGAAAGTCCATGACAAACGTCGATATGTGATGAGGTCAGAGTGAGAATGTGTTGCTCTGGGCCACTGTAGAAACATGGCAGTGCAACATGACAGACTCTGTGAATTAGGACCCACTTTCAATGTAGATATTAATGTCTCATTTTAAGGTAATGAAAACACAACATTCTTAATTTCAGATGATCATTTCTAACAATATACATCCCCCTACATCCTACACACTGGACCTTTAAAATCTAATAACCAGCTACATTTCATCCAGCCACCTTCACTATCTCTTAACCTTTCTCAAAATAGACAAAGTTTACCAAAGTTCAGCTTCACTACATAATGCATGTGAAGGTTGCTCTTAACTGCCAGACACATGGGTACATGAATGCTAACACACAAATCTCTTTATCTCATGGCAGCCTTGTAAGTGTCTGCATACTGCCTTTTATATATTTTAATAGAATCAAAAACATCATAAAACAGATCCACTTGTCTGTTGTTAGGATATATTTAGCCATATAAATCTGTTTAAATACACTGTCTGCAAACACACTGCATGATGGTTAAATTTCGACATTAAAAATCCTACTGATGGCCAGTTTAAGGTATTTGATCATATTGCACATGGAGGCCGAAGCCAAGGGTTTTGTTTGTAGAGACTTCCTTCATGATTGATCTCTTGTGTTTGCTCTAGGCACACATTAGATGGGGAGCTGAATGTCAGTCCTATGAAATGTCAATGAAATATGCAACTGCACATCTGCCTGGCTCCAAGCCAACGCTCAAGGCCAAAGTGCACTGGACCAGGATCCCGGAGAGCATGGCGGAGACGGGCAGAAGGTGAGCCTCGGTGGGAAAAAGGTGAAGTTTGTATCAGGGAAGATAAAATGTGAGGAGTAAGAGGAGAGTGAGCCGGAGAAGAAGGAGGTGAAAGATGACTTCGACTCGCTTACTCTGATTTACAGAACACGGTGGAAACATTTTCTGTGTTTAAAATGATGACACAAACTGGTGTGTATTGTTAAAGGAGTTTTTTTTTTTTAACCTCTCCCAGAATTGAAAGCTACGTCCCAGGCATGGCTTTACTTCTGGGCTTCTACCACCAGCATGAGAGAAATGCCAAGCAGGAGGTTTCTGCATCAGTTGTTGCCGCCTCAGCAGACAGCGTTGATGTGAAGATTAAATTCCCAGAGGTATTGGCGGAAACATCCACAACCTACATTTTTATGCAAAACTTGTAAATCCTTGCATTGTATATAACCTGCACTGACTGCTGTATTTACATGGATGTATCATTCATTCTTGTCATTAGTACACAGTCTACCGCCAGGCTATTCCGGTTCCTCTGCCACCTACCAGCTCTCTGGAGCTTCAGCCCGACATCACAAACACCACAATAGGCAGCTTTGGACGTGCATAAAAACATGTGAGCTACATAAAACCAGTTTGATTAAGCATAATTGGATGTTCATACTAATTTTCTGTGTCTTTTTGAATATTTTATCATTGTGTGTGTGTGGGGTGGGCAGTGGAGGATTGCGTTGACAGATTTCTATGCAAAGCAGATGAGCAAAAACAAGCAAAGAGCTGTGCAATTTTCTTTTTTTTTGCTTGCTTTTAAAAATATGTTTTGTGCTGCAGAAAGACAACAAAGCCCAGATGGGAGCCAGATGCCTCTTTTCACAGTGATAACGCCACAACCAAAATCTCACCACCATGATGAAAGTGAGGATCATAAAAGATGCATCAGTAATCTGTCAGATGTCACCAGTTTGGAAATAACCTGTGAAGGTCCTGATTTATTCATCTGAAATCCTGTTAATATTTGAAGACCCTCTTTTAATGAAATATTGTGTAAATTCATGCTTCTGCCCAAAAATATTGTAGCGTCATAACACAGGATTCACTAAAACCTGTTTCAGCAAGTTTTGTTTTTCCTCTCTGATCCTGTCAATTTAAATCTGTGCTTCATCCAAACATTGTGTTAAGTCTGTGTCCCAGGATTACAACCATGACAACATGTAATGAAGCTCCACCATGTTCAGTTTTGGCTTGTTAATGAACCAAGAAAGTTTAAAAAGCAGCTGGACTGTTGTTACATATGTGACCAGATTAGATCATGTAAAAACACCTGGGGGCCATCTTTATTCTTTATTCAGGATCCCCATTAGTCATTACTGCAATAACGTCATCCCATTAGTAGACCACAAGAGCAAACCATAAGAGACCATAATTTAGGCTCATAGAATGATATGTAACTGCATGAACTATATGTGACTGCACAAAACATGGTTGTACACTGAGACCTCACCCAAGTGAGCGCCACAAATACACATAACCTTCACAAATGTTACAACATATGCTGGTAAAACAGATTTCTTTTTTGGTAATTGCTGTTCTTTTATTTAAAAAAAATAATTCTACAAGTAACCGAAGTTAAGTATAGTGGTAATTTACTCCAAATCGACATGGTGCTGTACATTACAGCTTTCTTTAATGCAGTGGTCTTTGGTAAGGGTAGCGTGAAGCTTCCCCTGCGGACATGTCTGGTTTCATGATGGTGTCTATCAACAGCGTATGTTATCTATGAATATAGGGATGCAGGTCTTCTTAAGACATGGATATTTCTTAAGTACTGGATCAGGCTGTATGCAAGTCTGTCCTCCACCCTCCATGACAGGTTTAACTAGTTTAACTGTCATCTCTGTTAAAAAATAAGCACACTTTCTGATAACTGTAATGTCTCTACTCCCATGTTATTAACATGAGCTGACCATGAAAGAGTTCCCTCAAGTGTGACTCTCCAACAATTTTGACTTCTTTAACCTGCTCAGTAGCTACACCATGCAAAGAGATGCACAGCTCTTGATGTGCTTGACCTGCTTCTTGCATTATACGGGTTATAAAAACACAAAAGCAAACGCAGCTGTTTCCTCTTTAAGTAAAAAAGTATTCAACTTGTGAAAGCGACAGGCCTTGCTGTCAACTTTAAGCTTCCTTGCTGTGGCCATGTCTGCTATCTAGAAAAAAATGTCTTTTACTAGGTATTGTAAAACTTCAATTTGTAGCCCAGGCTATTATTTGCTTAAATCGCTGAAGGCAACAGGCTTATATGTGGCACAGGTGTCTATATGGTAGAGGCCTTTAATTTTTTTTATGCAAAACTGTTGCTCAGCAAAGATGGGAAACACAATCAAATTCTTTATTTGAACCAGTACAAATATTACTTGTATAAAAATTAGGCTTTGAATAACATTAATTACACATCATTCGATGTAGCTGCGATGGACCCTTACGGACTAAAGGAATATGAATAACTTACCAAGCATGGCTGTAGCAAGCTATGAGGTCACCGAGGTCTGGACCTTGGTAGAAATTTCAAAGAGAAAAAAATAGAAGAAGCCCCAAACAGCATGGTAAACATATTAACACAACAGACAGCTTTTATTTTGTAACGACACACAGGAAGTTATCTGATGTATTGGCGGAAGGCGGAAAACTTGAATTCAGTTGACAGGAAGACGACAATACTGCTAGCTGCTAGTTTTTGTTTTACTATTTTAGCAACGACCAAGCAGCCCACTGTAAGTTAGAGTTTAAGGAAAAGTTAAGTTCTTGCTAAGTAACGTTAATGCTAGAAGCTTTAGCTGTGACACAGTGGGTTGAAAGCTACTGGCTAATCATGCATGATGTGAGCTCATTCAGTGCCATGCTCCCGAAGGTAACATTATTTAACGTTATGCAGGTGGCATAAAAATATTGAACTTATTATGATATTCTAAATTACTGTATGGTGATGCACCTGTATGTTGTACACTAGATTTGATTGAGGTGGGTATTTGATATATAATGCACTGGACAATAAGAGCATGAACACTATTCAGTGGCTTGAAGCCTTAAACCACATCAAATACTGTTGTTACATTATGCAGCGCTTTATTCACTTATTTGAAGAGTACATGACCTCACATGTTTGTGTAGTCTACTATTTATTTGTTGTTGCATTACTCTTGCTAGCCTAGAATTTGATAATAATCCCATGCAAATATTCAAACCCTTCATTCCAAATTATCTTAAAGCATTATAATGTTAGGTAATCAGTAAGGTCTAATCAACCTCCTTTATTTGTCAAAATGCTTAGCTACACTAGACTAGTGAAAAGGAATGGGCGTTTCGTTGAGATGAGGCTTTTAATTTAAGTTTTATGGTAACTGTTCATTTGCTTGTTTACCGTTGCCCTGTGTAGTTCCTATTTGGAGCGTGTCTACAAACTGGATGATAGGGTTGCTGTCGTGAGATACAGAAAAAATGCAAGGTGAACTTCTTTGATTTACCAATATTGTGTGACTGGTCACATACTGTATAGTATATTTTAGAAAACAAGCTGTCAGTCAGAAGTCCACAGTTTGCCCTCGGGCCTGACTTTGGCCATCCCTGATATATGGTATGACAGTAACTGCGGTGTAATCTGAGCTCATTACTAAATATTACACAATATTGTTACGTTAGGCAACGATCAGCAGCACTGATGACATCTCTGAAAATCCAGATCAGGTCATAAAATCTTTTGATTGAAGTGTCAACCTTGTCTGATGCTAACTTTGCAGCATTTTTTGTATTTACCCAAAAGAAAACAGAAAAAGCAATTTGTATGACATTATATTTGCCAATTCTAATTTTCCTTACAATATGTAATTGATGGAGTGGAAACTGCACAAAGCACAATCCAATCGGCTGGCAGATTTGTCTGCTCAACCAGCCATTTGGCAAACAAACAGTCTTTGTTAACAGGTCCTGTTATTCTCTAAATATCCCCTCTGATTGTCATAATACTGAATGTTGTGGGTGAGTTTTGGATTCAGCAAGCTGGATCATAAATGCCCTTTTTGGAGGATTTCTGCTGAAAGAGACGGATGTTTACAGGGTCTGTGTGACCTGCTCTGTTTGTTTGGTCAACTCACCCAACAGGACTGTTTGCACATATCAGCACACAATGTCACCGTGCATGCCCTTAAAGTTCACTGCGTCTGCCACACAAAGCGCTCTGTGCCCTCTGTGAAAACATGTCAGATGCTTATTGGATGGTTGAACTACATTATTTAGAATGCAGAGATCTGAAAGTAGAGGTATTGCTTTGTAGACGGATGAAAGATTGCATGAACAGTAATTGGCGGCCCTGCTCTGGCCTCTACCCAAATCTCAACTTTGAGTCGCAACAAATGGGATGTGTCACTAGCCAAAGATAATGATTGCATCCTAACCAAAGACTGGTTGTACTAACTACTCCTGGCTCGGCTCCTCCTGCCTACGCTGATTCAGCCAGATGGTGTGGAATCGCAGAGAAAAGACACCGCCATCAAAAGTCTGAACAGGATGAGCACAATTATAATGGCGCCATTATGTTCCATTTACATCTCTAATATCCTGCGGGCTTTTAAGTGCCGGTTGACAGGCTGATTGTGAATCTGTTGTGCCTACGTCAAGACTCACATCACCCTCCTGTCATATGGAAGATCGGGACACTCTGACCTTGTGTTGACAGGTGAAATCAGCTGGTTAGAAAGCATTAGTGAATGATTGATCAGGTCATTTGGAGGAGGAGGGATAGGCCATCCCCTCCTTTTTATTGCTGCTCACTCTGTGATTGTGACTTGCCTCATTAGGCAGACTATACCAGCCCTGCTAAAAGCCATCTGAGGGTAGCTGATAATAAAAACCATGGCTACAGACATTTTTGTCCAATTGGAGCTATTAGTCCGTGTTGGAGGCACAAAAAGTCAATGCAGCTGAAGAGTTTTATCATAAAACCCACTAGTACAACAAGTGACACTTCTTTAGAGGAAATAATTAGGGGCACTTTTTGAACGGATGGCGTACGTTAGGAAGAATTAACATCCGTCTAAAGTGTTTTAAAAGATGAAACAATATGCTGTAAAATATAATTCCTGTTTTTGGCATTGACAACAAGGGAGCATAATCCCGTGGTATGCATGTGTGTGTGTGTGTGTGTGTGTGTGTGTGTGTGTGTGTGTGTTAGAGCATGAGCACTAGAGGACAGTGTTTACCAGACATTAAAATATGCCTGGCACAGTGCTAAAAGCCTGGCACCAGTATTTGTTCAGTTCACAGAGAGGGCTATGCAGTGGATGTTGACACTTTGAGGATAAATAAACATATGTCTTGGCACAGTCAAAGTGCTCCTGCGACTCTGTGGCTCGCAAAAAGAGGACACATTTTATTCTGATATAAAAATAGAAAATAAAATAATTACAGACTGTCGATATCCTTTGCACGCCTATTAAGGCAAACTGTCCTCACTGCAGTATCTTAATGATGCTTTTTAGTCATAAACAGATAATTATGGTTTATGTTTTAGGGATTTCACAGTTGCATGAGCACTGTCATAGTTTAGCTGGTACAGATTACTCATTAGCGAGGGGAGCTGGTGTGGTGTCAGGTGAAGAGGAGCGCTAGCGGATGATCAATCGGGTCATTCGGTAGGAGCCATAAACCGGATTGCTTCTTCACCAGCACACATGATCTGACACAAACTGCCTCCCCTTCTAATTTAAGGTACACTGAAGCGAGGCTCGCATGCAGGGTGAAATGTGAGTGGGCGAGACCAGGGACATCACTGACATTATCACTGACATTACCAAGTGGGCACACCTAGTCACTTCATGACACCTCTGGAGGGCTCAAAATGTGACACCACGCCTGCCGCTCGACTTCCACTGAGCTCACATCATTTCACTGTTGCTCTGATGAAACGAGCTCGACGCCACGTTCACTTGTGTTAATAAGAAATCTTATTGCTCCGCACCAAAACAGTTGTGACATGCTTTCAGGGAAGGGCAAATTCATTTTGAGACTTTGCTCCTGAGAAGTTCAGTATAGCACAACCTCTCATTTAAAACATAACCGTCATCTTAAGAATATGTTTATGATCGGGATCATGACACAGTTAAGACTTGTTATGTCAATATTATAATAGGCGATGATTACCATGCTGTGTTGTTGCTGTTATTCTGAATAGCAGCAGTGGTTGCAGCCTCTTTGGGGCTTTTGTGAAGACAGGACTGCCAACTGAGGTCAGATGGCTGAAGTGAGATTTGCATGCCACAGGCTGTAAGAGCAGCTGTCTGAAACACAGAGTTTCTATTGAGCCGGTGCAGACACTGATCATTAGAGAGGTTCATAAGCAGCCTGATGGCTACAGAAATATAACTTCACAATAAGTGGAACATTCAATCATAATGCTCAACTGAAGATCTTACATCAGTCAGCAGCGAGCATTTATAATGTGAGTGCTTCTGTTAAGTTTCCATTTTGCAAAACTCTCCAGAAATTAAAGCTATTCATATTTCACTTGACAAGTAATCTGTATATAACTGCTCACTGAAAATTAAAATACTATCTGTGTTTATCTTTATTTAGATAATATGTGCAAGGAATTGGCATACATTGTCAGGTTTTGAGCAAAGTTTAGAAAATAGTTGCTCTGATAGAGTCGCACGGGGCCTTTTTGTTGCCAGTTAATTAAGCTCAGTGGTTTATTGTTGAGTAAAAAAAATAGATAAACAAATAAATAAAACAACAGTTCCTCAGTGCCTGTGTGAAATTAGTGATTTTTGTGGTTTGCCCAGGGCTGTCAGAGTTGCAACAACTGCACTGCTTTTGAAGCAGGGATGTGTTTTAATTGCATGCTGGAACAGACTGCAGCCTCATGCGACCCTCAGCAGGACAAACATTTTTTCAGGAAGTGAACAGATTAGTGGATTATACATTTTCATTGGAATATAATTGTTATATTTCAAACTATGGTCTGGTGGATCTATCAGATAATACACTGACTGTGGGTACCCAAAAAGTAATTAGAAATGTTTGATGTTTCCAGAATTCCACAAGATCTGTTTTTCCGCAGGCTGTGAATCTTATTTTGGGTGTTTCTTCTGTCATTTCTTCGTTATTACAGAGTCTAGAGAACTTAATTAGTTGTAGGGAGCTCGGTGCGCGGAGAAGACACAGTTGAGTTTGAGGAGAGCTGTCATTTTTATAGTCCCCATTCTGCCGCTGAGTGGCAACAGAAGGTACTTTCGTTGATGAAAGGTCTATTGTTAGGAGTAGATGGTTAAACAGACCATAACAAAAACTAGATTGAACAGTTTTGTGGGAACAATGATGCCAAAATATAGATTTTTTTTCAACTGGTGAAAGTAGTAATACAGCTAAATTCCTAATGCACAGAGCCATATATAAGATTTAAGATCATATCTAAGATTTGAGGCACTTGTGGTGGGTTTTTTGATAACCCAATTGCTGCAATAGCTTCCTGTAGTGATGATATTGGGCTGCACAGATTGTATATATTGACAGCACATACAGTAATGATGACTGTAAAAACTGAAATTTCTTTATTGAAATGCAACAGCTCAACAGAAAAGAGGTGTTTTTATGACCATCTGTGTTTCAATCTGTGTGCATGTACAGATGAAATGGTTACTGGTGTCACGATAAACCTCGATAAAATGACATTTGGTATTATTGTTTAGATTTTTAATTATTGTTAAAACCATGTTTGATTATGGTGCTTTAGAAAACTTATAGTAAAAACTGTACAGCATCAACCAAAGTTGGCAACAGTCTCCTAGACGCAGATAAGCAGCACACAACATGTTGGAAGGCAGTGACAGTGCCCTAGAGTTTTTTAGCCTTACTGTTCAAAGCAGGGGTGTCAAAGATATGGCCGGGGGCCAGAACCGGCCCACCAAAGGGTCCAATCTGGCCCACTGGATGACTTTGCACACCTAATAGTGATGCACTTGTGAAGGCTAAGAGGTGGCAGGTTTCAGGAGCAAGTTAAACACTGAGTAGCTTTCTTCACGTGAAATGCAGCTTCAGAGGCTTTTCCACCCTGACCAGAATACAGTTATTTTCTTTAATCTTAGCTTGGTGTGGTGATGTCAGGTTTACGTCATGGGAGGGGAAATTTATAGAAAAATGCACAGTGAGTAGTCGACTGACTGAATGTGGAGAAATGTGAGATATACTGTTAAAATTGCATTTATTCTTCTGAAGACAACACAGGCTGTTTGTCTTCTGTTTTGTAATTGAATTAGTGTTTTTAAAACGTACTTCTTTTAACAAAAAAAAGGGAAAATTTTGGAGGTGTTTGCTATTAAAAGAATATTATGCAATGATTTTACTGGTCTGACCCACCTGTGATCGATATGGGCTGTATGTGGCCCGTGAGCTAAAATGCGTTTGACGCCCCTGGTTTAAAGAGTGGGTCAGGCTGTTGTCATGCACCAAAATTTGTACGTATCCTATGCAGTCATGATCCAGTAATGTAGGTATAATTTGGGAAGGCTGCAATCATGTGACCAATGCGCTGACGAGAGTAAGGAAGGAGGCAGTCCCATAAGGTGGCAGGTTGGGGTGGCTAAAACACAGGACTTTCCCCGGGAGACTGGTGTTCGCAAACATGTGAACTTTGGCTGATCTTTGAGTAATTTAAACATATATCATCACTGTGTCTCTTTTCCTAAACCTAACCTCCATAATTTTACTTTTAGAATGTAAGTACATTTAGTAGGTTACTTTACGTTAAGTGCATAAGGTAATTCATGGGGCGCTAATTTCAAGGATCTGATATGAACGTTGTATGAGGATACATTGAGTGTGTATGAAGCAGGTAAACCCAGTGATGCAACTGGTCCCTTGTCCTCATTTACAGTGACACAGACACACAAGCAAGCACTTCAAAGGAAGCTGGTTATGTCCCGATATAAAATGACACCTGGTGACAAAATTTCAGTCGGTGTCAGTAGATTTCTTTTTCACGTTTCAAGCACAATACCATAAGAACACTAAACCATGATAATTTTGGTCTCTTTAATGGTGATAGGAAATTTTCATACTGTTCCATCTCTGTGTGCATGTCTACTGATTGCTATCTAGAAGCACAAAATACTAACACAGCTTCTGAGGCAGCTTCTGTAATATTTGTGGGAGTATATTCAGCCCTCCAAAAAGTACACCACAAATCCATAAACCCTGCCAGTGGCTCCAGGTTGCGGTGAAGCTCCTTGCAACCAACCTGAATAACCCAAACCTAATCCCTAACAATAATAGCCCATAAAGGGTGTGCACCCTCAGGGAACATGGGAGAAGTAGGCAGCTCGATGTATCAAAATGACTGACCAGCTGACATTACTGAAAGCACTGGAGGACAACACATACACACACATGCACACGAAAGTATACACACTCCCTGCTCAAATGTTGACCTCAGAGCACCTATACCTCAGGCCCATAGTTACCAGTTTATCATGCACAGTTACACAGTGTAAATGCATGATGACTGTTTCCAAAAAGACATAAATAAGCCACCTGTACAGCCAAATGCTGATTCCATGTCTCAAGAGTCTCATCAACATATTTACAACAGGGCTGTTTGCAACATGCATCTGGTTTGGTTGATGGTTGTAGCCGGCCGGTCAATAGTTTTGATATTCATGTCTTTTCTCTTTCTCCGAAAACCCTGAGAGCTCAGATCCTGCATTGACTGCAGACTCAGCAGGCATAGCAAAAAATACAAGGACATGCTCAAATGACTGACTATAGCATCCCTAAGGCATAACAGTTTTGTTTAAAGATCTCCTTTTGTGCCTTTCTTTCACACACACAGTTGAGATACAGACAGGAAACATGGGGAAAGTGCTTCTGTACAGCAGATTGAATCAAAACTATTAGTGACGGACAAGAATGAACGACCAAGTTTTTTTAAATGACTCCTTTTTGTGTCAGATATGTACCGGCTCAGCCTGTCAAACATCTGAGTGATCATGAATCCCTAATGTGTCCTGACGTAGTGCAGCAACGGTACTGAACAAACGAGCCAGGGCCAATTAAATTGGACTTGAGTCAAGACCTCTGCCAGCCAAGGCCAATGGTGCATTCAGGTGCTACTTAGATGGTTGTTCTTCCAACTTCGGAGTGTTCATGAGCTTAAAGGTGTGATGTGGGAACGTGCTGTGTTTTGTTGTTCGAAGCGTCCAAACAGCATGTTGATATTTACTCAGGTGACCCACAGTCATTTTTCAAATTATTCTGACCCCTCATGAATGCAGTACAATCAAAGTAGCTGGGACATGTGCTTCTTGCCTCTCGACGAAAGACAGATCAGTGGTCAGTCCATTTCTGTACCATCGTATTGAGCTCACATAAACTACCTACATACAATCTGGATGCTGAATCAGTGCATTAAAATGAACATTTTATCTTTATTAATGTAAACGTGTACATGATGGCTGGTTGAAGACAAGTGTTGTAGGGTGGGCAGCACTAGCTGTCAATCATGCATGCACTATAACCAGTCAGTTCTCCGCAGCTTCACCCTCTCATCCAAATAGGGTCACCTCTGGCTCCAGAAATGCAAGATGGCGACAGCCAAAATGCCATACTCGAGGCTTCAAAAAGGCAGTCCATGAACCAATGGGTGGCGTCACGATGGCTACCAAACTGACAACACATTTTGCGAAAGGTTTGATTCATTTCCATCTATCATCTCAAAGGAAGTGATAGTCCACCCACTACTAAAAAGTATATTCCATACAGTAAGGGACATATTATGGAAATTCATCACTTTAATTGTTTTCCTTCTTCCTTAAAGTCGACTGACAATCTGCCCCCTCTAAAAGTTCATGGCACACTGGAGTCATTGTCCCCGTCGTATTCATGAATTAAGAGGTTTCCCAAATGTGCCTCCCTTACGGTGCCATGCTGCGTACATTTTTTCACAAGACCAACAGGAGCAATTTGCTTCGCATTCAGGGCTGACTGGATAAACATTAACTTGGTAGGCAATACATAATCTTTTGATCCTCCAACACCGTAATTCTGTCTGATCGCACAGCAGGCAAAACACATCAGAGCTTTAAATATCCATTACTCTCGCTGGCATCAGCATTGTCTGTATTAGTCCTTTTAACCAATCAGACATAATCACTATTTTTACAGACTAACACAATGTAACTTGTCAATGTCATTCAGTTTCCCCCAGCAAGCATTTAGGAGCAGTGTTTAACTGAGGAGGTAACATACACGGTCAATAACCAGTAGGGGGCACTGTTGATCTTACCAGTGACGTAAGGAGACTGTACTTGTGGAGCCTTTCATTCTATTTTTACTTCTTGTGAAATTTTTATGTCTTCCTGTACAGATCAGTGCTATTCTCCTGTTCCTCCCATTTGACCCAGAAATTCAGAAACACACAACAAAACGAGTGTCATGTCAAAGAATGATGTAAATTTGAAGTCATACTTTACGGTGCACAGCATATGGGTGCGATTTCAAATCTTGTGGAAGCATCCCTTACATTCCAGTATCTATCTGTTGTGTGTAGAGCATCTTATTTGACTGACAAAGTAGCCTATCAGAGAGCTGTCAACAAGGCTCTTGCATAATGAAAATGTTTTTTTTTTTTCATAAACTTTACATAAAGGATAAATAAAGCAACTGAAAATCTGCTCCGCTGCCAAAATAGGTAACTCAGTCTCCTCTTTCTCCTCTGAAATGCTGCGATGCTGCCAAGAGATCCTTGATAATTGAGCAACAGAAATTGCACTGTGAAAGAGCAGTGGCGAGGCAAGTATTCAGCAGCCAAAAACACACTAATTCTTCATGTGGAGTCTTATAGGCTCTGTATTTATCGCAAAAGAAGGCCACTGATCCTCCTGCCTAAGAAGAGTGGTCGCCATGGCAACCCCACAGTTTATCAAGGTTCTAGGCAATAAAGACAAGGAGAGTCTACTGATGTAGCACAGACATACATGCGATAAAAAAAAGCACATTATGAGGTGTGATGGGACTAGTTGGTCTCCAGTTTTGATCACCGCACAGCATCAGATGTCAAGAGAAAACGCGGACATATGTTCAGGCGATATAAATAATTCCAGCAGGCAGCTTATATTGTAGTTAGTAAACATATACATACTGAGGTGAACATATGGCGGGCCGACACAGTGATTAGAGATTAGCTGCATGACTGGAGGCTTGCAGGTTTGATCACTGCAAAGACCAGGATTTACACAGTGTAATACACTGATGCTGTGGCTCATTCAACCATACCATAACAAGATGCAATTAAGAGTTTCTTACAACAGGAATGGTTAACCCATCAGAACCAAGTGCTCTCTGTGCAGAAATTAGAGTTGGAGCCAAGAAATTTCGCCCAACTTGATCGGCTATCTGGGCTCAGTAATGGGAATATTCTCATGGAGCAAAAATATCACACTTACATTAAAGATGTATGGTTGCATGCAGTTAGCCTCATACACCTGTTCACTTTCTTGCAGAGAGATAGATGAGAATATGATGATAGCTTTCTCATGTTTATGTGTCACATACAGAGCTGGAACAAGTAAGCAATTAGCCTAGCTTAGCATTACAGCTGTGTGGCAGTGGCTACCCCAGAAGCTTTTCACAGGGGTGACCAAAAAGAGCCTGACAATCTTGGGGTGTCACACCAAAACCAAAAATCTGCAGCAACTGCATGATGCTATCATGTCAATATGGACCAAAATCTCTCAGAAATGTTTCCAGCATCTTGTTGAATCTATGCCACAAAGAATAAAGGCAGTTCTGAAGGCAAAAGGGGGTCCAGTCTGGTATATATAGCACATTGAATACATTGATTGTAAGGAACAAGCCGGCTCAAGTTAAAAATATCTCTATTCAAAAGCAGAAGCCTGTAATTATTTTTAATTATTACCGAGGGGAGGGGCCACTGTGGGAGACATCTAATTCTATCAGGGTGGACCGTGTCACTCCCAGTAACCCCTTGGGGGCACCACTGGGAAGAAGCAGCTTTGTTCGAAGTAAAGAAATGAAAAAAGCCTCCCAACACCTCTACAGCTCACTTAATAACACATTGTATCTTGTATGTTGTTTGTTAATCCATACACAAACAGAAATACTACAGAGTCATGTCCTGTAATGATTTCTTGAAGAACAAAACCAACAAGCATTCACTGAACGTAAGAGCTATTGTAGTTATAGCATTTTGTGTCTGGATTAAAGAAGACACTTCTGGCTCTAGCTACATACAGCTGACTTGAAATTTAAATTCCCCTCACTTTCTGTGTCAGGAAATGTAACTCTAATGATATAATGATGAACAAAACCATATTTTGACATATCTGTAATAGCATCTAATCCTCAGGTTGCTTGGTGGGCGTTTCTCACGACCATAGCCCTGTGTAGCCCACAAGGACATCGGACCCTTTTTTCAACAAGCACACATAGCGTTGGTCACGTAGCCATTTGATTGTCCCTTTACAACATTCAACATTTAGGAGAACACACTGGTAAGCTAACTAGCTCGCAATTAGGCTGCTTAATATGCAAAATAAGCCTCACTCCAAAGTCATCAGATCCGGTGCTTGAACAGTGACTTGCAGTGTGAGACACTGACAAAAAAGTGATACGTCGTCATGATAGTTTAGCAGTGCTCGGTTGCCTCAGGGGGAAACGGAGTGGGACAAGAAAGAAAGTTAAGGCGGCGTTGGATGGGTCCAAGAAACACCAACTTTGAACTGGGAGAGCAGTGCTCACACCCTGTAAGATTATGAAGCCAAACCCTTTCTCTTTTTTCCAACATAACCTAACATAATTTTGTGTTGTTGTACTGACATAGTACGTTTATTTTGAAAGAGACTGTATGTAAATTTTAAATTTCCTGTGAAAAAGGAGGTTTATTTTGAAAGACAACAAAGCATGTAACAGGCAGAACTTGACACGGTGTCCCAGAACGTCAACAACCAACGCACCCAGGGTACCTTTCATGTCGTATGTAGATGTGGAAAGTCCATGACCAAACATCAATATGTGACAAGGTCTGAGTGAGAATGTGTTGAAAATTTGGAAAAATCATATTGAGATTCTTTTGATATGGGGAACGGTATTTTTGCATTTCATTTTTGCTGAAAAAATATAAAAATGAAGACGTGATTTCTGTTGAGGTCTCTATCAAACAAGCATATTCCCTTTCATCTGGAATATGATTTGTGGGCCGGGGCATCTCTGTAGCAGCACTATGTGCGATGCTTATGATGCTTCATTTATAAGGGTATGTTGTGACACATGTGGAAGCTATTTAGCTTATCTTGCTAATGTCTGCACAGATTCCCACCAGATGACCCTACACTCTTTCTCTGTAATACACACACACACACACACACACACACACACACACACACACACACACACATACACACACACAGAACTAGGATAACTGCTTCTCCTATTTGCATTTCTAAAATAAACAAAAAGTACCAAAAAAGCATTACAGTCATGACAGGTACACTCAGTGTGACACCTGAGTTCATCTTGCACAGCCCAGCTCACTAATGGTGCGAGATTTTAGCTCAGAAAACACACTCAGGAAAGTATTTTGAAACCTTTAGTTACCTTCTTTCCTGCAAGGTTTTCAGACCAAGTGGCATTTTCCTTTTTTTGTTACTCAGTCTTGCATCAAATAGGCCTACTTTTAATAACTGGACTAAAGTGGTCTTTGTAGATGAACTGCACTTTTGCTTTTGATATGGTCACATGGAGAAATAATGGCCAGAAATTGCAGTCCATTAGAGCTTAAAAACACTGTAAACTGGTTTAGTTGCTGCTTCTTTGCTAATATGAGCTATTATATTTGTCAGAGGGATGAGTTGCTGATGGCGCATGCACCGTGTTACTGCATTGGTGGCTAATGTCGACTGGCTACAGGTTGTATATCACCTTAATAGTTTCAATAAATATTTCAAATGCAAATTGATAGAGCAGGCATGATACAATGTGTTTGCCATTTATACAATGTGACAAGCCAGACACAATATTGTGATATGATGAAGCTACAAATGTGTTTCTAGCAGTCAACTTCATTTGACACACTGTTAATGAGAAGTAGCATAATAAATTATTGTGTCACCATGTAAAATAAATGAGAGAATTTCAATTTTGCAACTACCAAACATTTTTAGACATCCTGAGAGATGTGCCTAATCTGCGCTGTGCTTGGCATTTTACCGCAGGTCTGCTGCCACGTCTGCTCTCAGTGAAGCAGAATGATTAAAGTAGCAGCAAAGTAACACTTCACACAACGACTTGACAAGTTGACTGTGGCTGCACTGCCTCAGACATAAATAGGTGTAATCTGAAAAACACACGCCACGGGGTGTCCGCTGAAACACAAGACACACATATGAGGGCAGACATAAATATCATAATCTGCCACGATTACCATGACAAACTTTACAATGACAAAGGTAAAATGGACCAATATTGGCTGCCAGAGACAATTAATCACGGCACAGAGAGCGCTTGTTCCTCGGTTCTTGCCGACAGGCTCCTTTTCTCACCTTACACATTTTACACCCTGGTTGTCCATCCCTGGAGTGACAAAGCCAAGCAGACTGCATGAATGTGTTGAATAACTGTGTGATATGACTGTCATAGATTCAGAGAGCACCTATCATCTATCAGCAACACTTATTATCAAAATGTCAGATTTGGGAGAATAATCTGTTTATGTGTGTTCCTGCATTTATTTATTGTCGTCTTGGAAATCTAATCTGTTGTAGTGTTACAGACAAATATTATTGCGATAAAATTTTACACTTTAAACCGACTTTAAAGATATGGTGGGCAGTTATATTTTGGCATCACTGGGCAACAATCCCATAATAAACCTTGAGCATACTGTAATTAAAGTGGTCTGAGAGAAAACTAGATGCGTTAGAAAACCTAGGCAGTCAAAGGAAACGTTGGCCAATCATAGGTCATTTCAGAGAGAGGACATTCATACTGGCTGTTTCACAAATGCAGATGCCTGTGCACGACCCTTTGGTGAAAGCCTGATTCACTGGCGGAGAATCCTTCAGAGAAAGTCGCTTTTCTGGCGTTGGCAACAACTGCCTACACTGCAAAGCATCCCCCCCAAAAAAGACAGCCTTATCAAAAGGAAAGTCTAAAAGAGAGTCTGATACATTGGCAGTATTGGCAAAGTGTTACAGAGATGGAGAGAAAATGTTGCTAATAGTTTGGCCTTCTGCTAACCCTAGCCAAAGGCTTGCAGCTGTTCACACTTATATAGTTAACATTAGAGCTTCATAGTGTGCCCTCCGCCTCACTCCTTGCCAGAACAGCAGCCGCAGAAACCCCAATTCAGCCAGTGCAAACTCAAGGTCTGGGGACTCTACAGCCCTGACTCCCTGCAGGATCAGCAAACTTTCTGTTGCTGCCATTACACAGGTTAGAGTTGGTGCTGCCACTGACCACCAGCCTGCTGTGAGACAAGGTGCTGGAGGGGGTTTGTGTTGGCTAAATTCAAGCCACTACAGCTGCCAAATGAAGGTCAGCAATTCACAGCGGCGGGGAGCGATGCGGAGGGACCTTCGGGTGGCTAGCTAACAGCATATTCTTGCTCATTTGTGGTCTGATAAACGGGGAAATGTCCCAAACAGGAATGTAAAGGAAAACCCTGGGATACTGCATAGAGTGCATGTATACACTCGTGGTGTAGGACAGGGAGAGGAAATGGGAGAGCTGCAGGAGGAGAGTGTATTTTCAAATTTTCAAGTTTAGATTTTCTAATTCAAGATAGAAACTTAAAAAAAAACCAAAAAAAACCCCTGACAGCATAAAAAGCACAGTGAGGACATGAACACAAGCTGTACCGAGAGAGCCTTCACTCTTTGCTAAGCAGCCTTGACCTACATTAGATAAGTTCAAAGATTTAAAACACACACCAATCACGTTTGAACCACAGGTAAACGTCTGGCCAAAATGCTATGTCTGAACCCATCAGCTAAAGTCTGACAATGAGTTAGATTTATATTACTTATCTGCAAAATGTATCTGAATTCATATGTAGATATCTGTTGACAGAGATTAGCCAAAATGACTGCTGCGCGGAGGAGGAAGTCTTGGCCTGGATTTCTGCTGTCTACATCGGATTAGCCTGAAATTTTAGCCCTTGCCCCAAATGGCTTTATCATTGTCAGATGATAGCTGAAAGAGTTCTGGGATTAACAACCAGATACCTGAAAAACTGGCATTCCCATCAGCCTTAGCTATACTCTGTTTAGTGCCAACTGGCAAAGAGCTGAACCAAGATGGTAATAAGGGTAAACGTTGTACCTGCTGAACATCAGCATTTTAGCATTCTGAAGCATTTAGCTCAGCACTGTACCAAAGAATGGCCCAAGGCTGTAGACTGAAAGCCTTGTTTCACAGTAGAAACAGACCAGTTCAAGTGTTTTTGTAACTTTGGCATGAAGGAACAGAAATAGGCTGTTAAAAGTAACACTGAACACGCAGCATCTCAAGTCACTGGTGTTAAACAGCATCTCAGCAAACGAGTAAACTTACAAGAAAAAGACATTTGATTGGATTTTTGCATTTGATTGTTTGTTGGCACAGGACAGAGAAAATTATATCAACAAACCAAACATCAGTAATGGGAGTAAACGTCTCACCCGACTAGTCTTACAGTAAGCCTCCAGTTACCACAGACAGTGGAAGCCTACAGTACGGCATATCACATAAACAGTACAGAAGAAAAAGTGAAGACATAAAAGTCATTAAATGGCTATAATTATGTTGTGCATTCATGTTCAGGATTAATGGGCTTGCTACTAATAGACTTGGCGGTAAAGCCCCTTCTCCGCTTGTCTTCATTTATAGCGCCTTAAGGCAAACATAATATGCATGCACTGAATCCTGTAAGATCTTACAATTAATGTGTGTATGCAAGCCTTAACTGAATAATTGAATGTTTACCTTCTAATCCAAACGTTTCATGAAATACGTCTATTGTGTGTTTGGTTTTAAGCTTTTACCACTTGTGTTACTGTCATCATAATTTAAGGCCCATGCTACTGAGGTGGCGTGTGGAAGGACCTGTTGTGTTTGCAGATTCTTCAGTGCATTTTAAAGATGGAAAACATGAACACAGTGATGTGAAATGAGAACCACAAATCCTCCCACTTAAATGTTATCACTCAATTGAATGGGCATTATCAGTGGTTATCAGTCTTACTGGTATGGGTTAGAGGGGGCTGCTACACCCACCTAGGTTCAGAAGGTCGTTATCAGCCCATTAAATAGTCATTATCTGCTGACATCAGGAGCATGTTTGTTAGGTTTAGGGGCCAAAACTATGTAGCTAGGTGGAGAATAAGATCATGGTTTGAGTTAAAATAAGGAAGTTTGTTACATGACAAAATGAACGAACAAACGTCAGTTACAACAAGTGAACGCTGACTCTGGTTTCACATGGGACACAGAGAGCAGTCTCCTGGGTGAAAGCCTATGTTGCTCCCATCATAATTACTACAGACACGAGAGGTCGCAGCCTAACAATAGACACAGCCAGTGTGCTGATAACGTCCCTCTGAACCTAGTAGGTGTAGCAGCCTTCTTCTAACCCATATTTATGAGGCTGATAAGCACTGATAACATCCATTCAATTGAGGAATGACATTTGTAGCATTTTCATCAAGACAACCTGAACACAAATTTACATGTTTTTTCATTCACACACGTGGCTATGCTTCACCAACACACACACCTGGTTGTTGTTTAGGTATAAAAAGCATGTGGTTGGGTTTAGGAAAAAGAACAAGGTTTGAGTTTACATGTGAAGGTCAGTGGTTTTGGACCCATCCACCACCCCTCCCACCAACCCTACTTTCGCCCTTTTAACTTTCGTTCTTGTCCCACTGCAATTCCCTGTGACGCCGCTGGGCACCGTTAAACAATAACGGCGACCCGCTGAGTATCATGCCGACATGAGAGGACAGCTTTTTTCACGGGTGTCTGACGCCAGAAGTCACTGACCAAGCGCCGGTTTTCAGTGACTTCAGAGTGAGACTGGGTTGCGGACGCTGATCCGAAAATGGCAATGGCCCTGTCTAGATCCAGTGTTTGGTTTGTCCCTTCCAGTTTACTATAGAAACACAGTGGCGTCACTTGGGGGACTCTGTAGGCAAGGACCTGCTCCCTCTGTAGATATAAAGAGATCATTTTAAGGTAAAGAAAATACAAAAAAAATCTTATTTTCAAGTGATTTTACAACAAAGAAAACATTACTAAATTATATTCCCTTTCTGCCAATATATTCCTGTAAATCCTACACACTGAGAAAACATTGTTAGATATGATCCACGCATGTGAAAGTTCCACCTCTGTGATACAGTGCACCTAATGCCACTGCTGCGAGTACAGAGTACGCCTGTCAGGAGGCAGGTAGCCTGACATTCACTGAATTCACAGGTAATTATTCCTGCCTATTTATAGATCTTTCCAGGACTTTTAATACTGTTGATCGCACAATTCTCTGATGGAGATTACTTGGCACTGAGTCATCAGCCCAAGCTGTGGTTTGTAAATGGAGACAGACTCAGTTTGATGTTTTTGCTTTAGAGATTTCTATCGGTCATCAAAAGGAGCTCTAGAGCTCTGTGCTTGGATCTCTTCTTTTAACCATTTATATTGTTGATCTTTGTCAAAATGTGTCAGATGTTAATCTTTGATAATGAACTGACGATGCACTTATTGGGTCTTGTTAATGATGCTGATGCCTTCAGAACTCTCTATGCAGCTATTAATGCTCTATAAGCCACACGATTTCAGTTCAAACTTAATCTTTGATTCGTAGTTAACCACAGGAGATATTTAGGAAGTGTTCCTTTAAAGCTACTTATTGTAATCACCACAGATGCTCATTTTTGAAAGTCATTATCAGGCAGGTGTAGAACTAAACAAGATTTCCTTGACAAGTCTGTAATTTATTTTAAGCAGTTCATTTTCTAACGTGTCCTTTGCGCAAAATATTCCTCAGTCTAAAGCTACTTTACATAAATACCCTTTTAAAAAGTGTTTTTCACAACCTCTGTTCTCGGAGGAACGTGATAAGGTCCATCCTTGATAAAGAGAGACTTCCATATGTTTTCATATTCTGCTTTTTCACCAGGCAATAAAAAGATCAATCTTCCTTAAAAGAAAAATTCCACTGAGAATAATGTAAAATGCTCTCAGACAAACCCCGGGTGTTTGGTCTTTACTGCTTTAACCTTTGCCTGTTGACCAGAGGTTACTTCCCTTCAAGGGATGATAACAGTCATCAAGAGCAAGAGCTGAATCGCATTCTCTGCTAAGTGCTGCTGAAAATTAAAATAATTCAAATGTTTTTTTCCTTGTGCATGTGCTTGAGTTACTTTGCCGTGCACCTGGCCTTCTACAAACTTAATTCTGTGTCTTGTACACGCTTGTACAGCACACCACCCCTTTGTTCTCGCTGAATTAATACTTGCTGTTACACTGCTAATCTATGGAGACAGATTTTAAAGAGTTCCTTCCTTTGATCTAATGTTTTCATTATGATGCAACATGGAAATTTCTGTGCAACCTCTGAGATCTGAACAGATTTCATAAGGGGAATCGCCAGGAGGTGGAGGAAAAATGTGATTATTTCGACCAATTTCTGGGTTTCTCTGTGATGGTGTGAAGAACTGCTCGTGGGTACAGAAAAATGAGGATGGCGCGCTCTAAAAAAAAACTTGATTTGCACATTTCAACCGCACCGCAATGGATGCAACAAAAGGTTGAAGCCTGGTTGAAGACTGATGCATGAGGCTACACCCATCAAATACATCCAATATTCAAATACTCTCTCTAAGAAGATTATCCTTTCCAGTCTCTTGGAATCTTTTATGCATTACAGTGTAACTTGATTGATACCTAAGGAACATCTACATAAAACTGAGCCAATGCATTAAAGTGTTTGGATTTCTCTCAGTTTATTCCACTGGCTACTGCCATGACCTCCATTTAACACGGTTCTATGCAGTTACTACACATTACCTTCCAGCTCTTACACAACCTCACTCCCTCCTGCCTCCCCCCTGCCACTTCAAGAGAGCAAAAAAAAAAAAAAGAGGCTGAAATGAATTTTGGTGTACTTGTGTCCTTCAGTGAACACTCTTCCCGTGAGGCTCAATATTTGGAGGATAAAAAAGTGGTGAAAATGGATTAATTACCGCGGTCACTTTCCACTTGCTGCCCAGGGGACTCGCCGTGGGACTGAAAGATTCACCTAGTCTCCCACCGCTCCTTCCATCTGCCATGTCACACCTACGGTTCACAGCCAGCGCACTGCAGCTCCTTCAGCCCACAGGGCACAGGGGCAAATTAGAAATACCTGGCTTGGCACAGGATGCCTGGAAACTCTGGAAACAAAACAAAGGTGAGGGTTAAGGGTTACGTGCGGAGAGGGTGAGGTTAAAGTGGCTTGACAAGAGCTTTGAAGCCCACCAGTGTGTGAGTGTGTGTGTGTGTGTGTGTTCGCTGCTCCCTGTAAAAGCACCACAGGGTTTGCCGTATCTTTGGCAGTAAGCTCCCTGCCAGAGAGTGAATGTCAGCGTGGCAATGCAATGACCTCCTGCTTCTCCGAGGCTTGTCATTCACACAGTGGGCTTTTTTTCCCCACTCCTTTCTCCCTTTTTCTCTGCTTCTACGGGAGTTTTCAGCACGTCTCTCCAGTGAGTCAAGCATATTGATGGACATTCAAGTGTTCTCGCACCAATGCTTTCATGGCGCCCCACATTGGCACTGACCTGAATTGAGAGAAGAGCACCTGGCAATGTGACCAATGCTGTCAGAGTTCAGCACATCACAGCTCTGTCATGCTCTACAGCCACATGAAATCCTCAAAGGAACCCAATCACTACTTTGTAAATGATTACATTTTACAGTACACCAGTTGAAGGGACATTACGTAACCTGTGACTAGACCACCTCTGTCTCCTATAGTGTGACACCTCATGGTTTAGCCTAATGTGTTTTGGTGGAAATGTGGATTTTGTTAACTGTCAACTTTTTTTCCAAGGCCAGAAAATGTCCTATCCTGTCTCCCACATGTGCACATTTTTTTGCATTGTGTACAGCCTTTCTTTGCTGTATGACTCCAGATTTTGTTGAAGAATATGCAACATGTACGCACAAATCTGACACAACGATGGTGCTGAAACTCTAACTGGACACAAGGACCTCCACAAGACAGGATTACAAGATCAGATAATAAAGCAGGACCCACTTTAGATCCCTGTTGTGAGGTACATATTCCCAAACAAATTTTCGAGTAAACAGTTCACACATGATAAGCCACAGAGCCCCTGGTGTTATGGGGCCCTGAGGCAATTGCCCGCATTGCACAGTTGGAAATCTATCCTTTCATGTGTGGTTAGGTTTAGGCTAAATAAAAAAAAAAAAAAAAATACCGTTTAGTATGTTAAGGATAGTGGGAGCTCATGCTGTTGGTTAAATATTTATGAAAGTAAACACATCATGTTTCATGTTCCCTTTGTCTTTTTCAGTATTTAACCAAGAGGATGGCCTATGTGTTATGGTACCTTGAATACGTTAAATGTGCTTACTTGCTATCAGCAGATACAAACAAATAAAATACTTTGGCCCAATCCCATTTCTTATTTTCAACCCTACCCCTTGTTTGTCAGTGTTACCTTGCCCCTCTGAACACAACTGCTGGAAATGAAATGGGACAAAGCTTCAACACCCTGATACATCATTGGTAGTCATCGATGCGTGGTTATTTCTCTTAAGTGGGCATCCTTTTGCCGTTGTCAGGGTGCTTTTGATTATTTCACAACTTTAGTTTCACACTATCAATCAATCGAATGAGTCAATCAAATAAAAAAGATCACAGCTTCTTCACCAGGGTACTGGCGGTGCTCTGTAGGCTAATGTTAGCAACCCGCGCAACCCTACCCTGCTAATCAACACTGATATTGGAGCAGAGGTTACGAGTGCAGCAACTGTGCTGCTGGACTTCAGAAATTTTGGGTGTCATACACCATTAAAGGGGATTGGGAATTGTTATTGCTAATATGTCATGCACAAATCAGCAATGACAATGTAACACTAGCTAGCTAGCTACTTAGCTACCAAGACGTTGGCATAGGGGAGAGCTAGGCACATCCTAACTTTTTCAATGGTTACACAGCGTTGATCCTTTCGTGCTTCCGACTACTTGACCACAATACTGCCGAACAGTGATCCGCGAAGTTCCACAGTGATATGTATTTGCGGAGTTCAGTGACAAAGAGTGTTTTCGGCTGACATAAGTACATTTCTCAGTCATACTTGTTTATCAAGTACTAAGCTGTCTATGCAAGTCACCAAATCCAACCATTATATCAAACCCAATAACTGTCTTGTTGCCTAAAACATAGCACCGCTTTGAACTATGTAACCAACTCCCAGCAAGTGTTAGCTGATAAAATGTCAACACAGCGGGGTTAGTTGTTTCACGGTGATGCACCTAAGTCACCTAAAGCACATTTTGTCCATTTTTGCACTCCAAACTTATGTTCAGTTTGAACTAATATCCTTAATTTGTCAGGTATCCTAATGATACATAATTTCACAGTCTTGAAAATATTCATACTCATATTTTGACATGTGGATCTAGGTTACCTAATCTATGTACATCTACCAGTCTAATCATTGAATACTGATGATAGACTAACAGATGGATGTATACCTGTATGGATACCTATCCTTGCCCTATCTTCATACATCTATCCATCAATCTATCACAAATGAAAAGAGAAAAGTATATTGCATCCACACAGACTATCTAGCCATCTATGTGTTGATCTTTCCATTCATAAAGCATTGGTGGTTGGATGAGGGATGTACAGATGTTTGACATCAGTCACTGCATCTCCTCACTCTGGTGAGGTCACATAAAGAATTTAAGATCAAAAGATCTCCTACCTTTTTTATGTGGCCACAGTGCAGGAAGCTGGAAATCACTTCCACAACCAACACCATCCATATCACAAATTATGTTGTGGATTAGAAGCACAGGACTGGACATTTGAGGGTTTACTCCTGAGAAAGCCAAAGAATAGGTACATCATGACAATTTATAATGTCTGACAAATAATCATTGTAGGTACTGTAGGTACCTCCTGTCACTTAAGCTGCTGTTTACTGTTACTCAAACAACTGCTTCTCCTCACATTTGGTCACAGTCATGTCAAGTCATCTACACTATATCTACTATATCAGGTATCTACACTACTATCATAGATAGGTCCATACACAGTATCAACCCTTATATAGATAGAATTGTGTTAAACAGACTTTTCCAGCAAGTGTTACAACTAACTCTCTGCCTGTTACAATTAGCCCCACCCATTGGGGACGCTATAACATTTCACTTCTACTACTCTGTGATGCAACTATAGAAAGGTACGTTCTAGTAAAAACACAACAGCTGTTCATTTGTAGCAGAAATGTGCATGTTATTCAAATAAAACAAAATAATTAATCTCAAACAGTTTTAATAACATTTAGCCAAAACTAAAATGTGTTAGATTGTGCCATGCTCTCCCCTACTAGTGATTTTGTTTGCTGTTATTAAGAAAAGGACCATAATACACTGAAACTAAATTAAAGTAAATTAAAAAATAAACTAAACTCAATTAAATACAATACAATTAAAGATAATACAATAGGTTTGGGAATTTCTAAATTCTTATTAATGAACAGACTACATTGTGGGTTTCTTTTGTTACTCGTACAGCCATCTTGCCAATGCTATCTAATTACACCCTGTTTAGAGTGTGTCTCTGAATATCCTCTGTTTGGACAGCCATGTAGCTCTGAGTCTTCACCCTGCCCCTGTTGGGACCCCCTATCCTGTAGACGTGAACACGCAAAATTGAGGGGTAAGGGCTGAGTGGCTCAGAGGTAGATTGGGGGTTCAATCCCCGGCTTCTCCAGTCAGTATGTTGAAGTGTCCTTTGGCGAGACACTGAGCCCCCAATTTCCCCCCCTATGGCTGTTCCATTGGTGTGTGAGAGCATGCTACTGAGTAGCAGGTGGCACCCTGCATGGTGGCCATGGCCACCAGTGTGTGAATGGGTGAATGTAACTCTGTAGTGTAAAAGCGCTTTGAGTGCTCAGAAGACTAGAAAGGTGCTATAGAAGTGCAGTGCATTAACCATTTACCATCTAGGTGGTGGTGGCAGGGGGTGTCTTGGAAGTGGGTCTTTGTCTCTATATATTCTGCAGGTACAATCAGTATGAACATTTTGTGACTTTCAAGATGCTTTCAAAAAATGTCACATCATTATTTTGATTAAAAAAACATACTCCAGGCTCTATTACATTTCTTCCAAAGCATATTTCCTGTTGCAAAATGAGCTGTACATAAACATAATTTCTAGGAAGCAGGATAACTTGACTTTACCAAGGAAATGCAGCATCATCAACAGCCCTCTGGAATAAATGGCCTGTAAATAATACAATTAATAAAGCCAAATCTTCTAAATAGAAATGAGCTAGCAGGGGAGCAAGGTTAAAATAAATACTGTAATATATATCAAATGCAAATATTTTGAAAATATTAACATTTCTTCCGCTGCAGCGCTGCCCTGTCTCTTGCTCAACTGCTACTTTTATCCAGAAAACGAGCAAAGGGTCATAATGTAAGTTATGAAAAGCAGACTGCTCAGTGCCTGAGATGAATCACAACACGATTAAACCCCTACAGATATACTACTTATTATGGTCATTTTCTGCAGTGGGATGGTAAAAATCTGACTTAATGTACTTTTAACAGCTATAGAGATATATATGTATGTGTGTGTGTGTGTGTGTGTGTGTGTGTGTGTAAGCCTGTGTGGGTGGGAAAATGGAGGAAACAGATTTCTTTGTTTCTGACTCCAAGGGCGAGAAAAGATTGACTTTTATAGCAGATCAATATTAACTCTGGCGTTAGTTTCATGGCGTTTTACCTACTGCAAAGGTAAAATTCTCCATCATGTCCTCACTGTGAGATAAAGTCCCCCTCCTTTTTGAGGAAGTCTCAAAATGGAGCCTCCAGGCAGACTTTGTCAATCGAGCGGTTTGAGTGTTGCCCTCACCGCAGGCAGAAATCAACTCTCACACACTCTGGCTCGCCGGCGCTGGCAGCTCTGCTCCCCACGAATATTTGTGGCAGATCACTGGGCCATCATATTATAGAAAAAGACACTGCAGGTTGGTCTGAGCAACAAACCAACAGTTCCACTCTAACACCATAATGTGTGGTGTTACAACCAGGGACCAGCTACGGATTTATATCTATTCTATACTGTATATTTCTACTGGTTAACACTGCAGTATTAATCATTCAAATCACTGATACTTTGCCCATGATTTAAACGTTCTGCATGCTGCTCTGACATGGTGAAATAAAGGAACGATCATGTCAAAGCCACAAATTAACTTAAATGTATCATTAAGCAAATCTGATGATGATCGACAGTTAGTTATGTCACTGCTGGAAAGATTTTCATAAAACTGGGTTGTCTATGCAGTAAAGAGATACAAATACTGAACTGAAATAGGTGCTGTATGACCAGACGAAAAAAAGAACAAAGAGGAAAAGAGCTGTGGAACACGCTTTTGCTCAAGAGTTGAAAACCTACAACTACCAGAATGCACTGTGCCACACCAGACCAATATTTCTGGAAACATCTGAGGTGAAAAACGGGCTATGCGGTAACAATATCTTCTTCAGTTCATTTACACATATTACCCACATTGTTATGACACACAGCTGGTTGAAATGGGCAAAGTATGTCACACAACATGCTTGTTTTTGCCGCATTTTGCTCCAACATATCAACTATTAATAATTGTACCAGTTCTTCTATCTTATATTAACACAATAACAATACCCAGTATACAAATATTTCTTAATATAGGCCCCCAATTTTTAAAGTAGGTAACTAACAACTAGGGATGCACGATATGTATCAGGCGGCTGATGATGGGACATCATTATAATTATGCATTATTCTGATAATTAAAATGATAACTGCTAAATGGCACCAATAATATGAATCCAGACTGCTTTCATTATCTAAACAAGGGCAGCATCTACACACCTGACACAGTGTGTGGCAGTACATGTACCTTTAAACTTGGTTTGTGAGCCACCAATAAACACAGAGAAGAAGAACAACAACTGCAGCATGCTGGGTAGAAGGCAAAACATGTTGCAGTGTGGACGTCTTCCACAGTTCCAGAGGAGGACAACGGGATTGCACCAAGGGTCTGATCTCCGACCACCCGACACAGGTTAGACACAGCACTTAAGGACTGTCTCCAGAGTGTTAGCACGAGCTAATTAGCAGCAGCTGCTTACACCCAACACTGAGCTTTTAAAAGACTCAACTCTGTCGTTAAACTTATTAATAACCACTAACCATGTGATGCTACAGTTAGCTATTATTTGTATTGTTACCTCTCTGGCTGTGTGTGTGTGAGACACAGCTGTTTTTTTGTCTTGTTTTGAGATGAGTGTTAATGTGTGTGGTGAATCAGTAGCTCATTGGCTCATCTATTGTGGGATGGTGAGACAGCGCCTGGGTGTGTTTAGAAAAATGCAGTGTGACGATATAAACATTTCATACACCAGATGTAACGCGGACCTGCCCATGTGCATCCAACCTGTTCATATGAGTCAGCTGTCAGTGTTTGTCTTTGTCAGTAGAGACTCCACTCTGCAATGCAGTTTACACACTTTACTGACACACCAGAGAATTACACAGTAACACTGGGCTTCTCTTACCGTTAACTCTAAATTTAATACTGATTAAAAGGCATTTTACTTTCACATCCTTGTATTTATAATGTTCATCTGTAGGGCAGGGTGAGATGGGGCAGGGGCGTTGAGGGTACGCCTAGTGTTGGCAGGTATGAAGAGTCAGATCTGTTGTTTGTTTTTGTTGCGTTCACAATAGTGGTGTTTGATTTGGTTAGGTCAGAGCTATGGAATATTAAACCAGCCATGTTTTCTCACTACATCTCAGCCTTACTTACCTTCATGTGTACAGGTTATACACTTATTTTTAACACACAAAAAAGTGAAATTATTGGTTATCGTATCAGCCATCAGCCATCAGCCATGAGAAGCAGGTAATTATCCGTTGTCTGTAGGTCTGTTGTCTGGTTAGCACTATCGCCTCACAGCAAGAGGGCTGCTGGTTCAATCCCGGGTGTGAGAGCCCTGCATGTCAGCGTTTTCTCCAGGTACTCCAGCTTCCTCCCACAGTCCAAAGACATGCAGGTTAATTGGTGACTCTAAATTGCCCATGAGTGTGAATGTGAGTGTGAATGGTTGTGTCTCTACATGTCAGCCCTGTGATTGTCTGGGTGTCCAGGTGTGTACCCTGCCTCTCGCCCAGTGTCAGCTGGGATAGGCTCCAGCCCCCCCGCGACCCTCAAGAGGATAAGCGGTTAGAAATGGATGGATGGATCAGTTGAAAAACTCTGTATCATTGCATCCCTACAAACAACACAATTAATAAATGGGTGGCTGTAGATTGATGACTACCTAGACTGTCAGGCTGATCTCCTGATTTCTTTCTGAGTGAGCACTATGTCTTAAAATGCAAATACGTGCTCTGTGTATGAAAATTTAAAGGAACTAATTTTCCTGCCATAAAAGGATTACCTGTAGGAGGACATGATTAGACAGGAGAGATTTAAACACAGTGCAGAGGGAAATAAGGACACTGTGATGCAGGAGGTGGACGGTCAGATACATTTTCAATCGTAAATAAATTGTTGTTTCAAACTTTTAATTGCCAGCCCATAAAAATTACACAAATCTATGATAAATAATAATATTTTTGGAGAAAATATGTTACTTTTTTGATGTGCCCAAAACAATAAATGTAAGAATTATGTTAAAATGAAACCAACTGCCACATAAACCACCCACATAATCTAATATGTGACTCACTGCTGAATATTATACAGCAGTAAAAATGTAGTAAACCATCTCATGAGGCAACTTGTTTTTGTGGAAGGATTTTGTGAATGCTCTTTTGGGACAGTAAACATAAACACATCAATATCAGTGAAAAAAAAAAGAAAAAAAAGATATTGATATGTAAATGTGGAGATGTACCTTCTCAGCTTTGAAATGTTGTTCAAAACAAGCCTCTGAAGACCTGAAAATAGTTTGAGTGATCATGGGGTGATACAGATAATGCTGCCTCAGCTATCATAAAAATGTGTTGGGGCTTGTTGTTTGGGAAAAATACGCCCGTTGGAGTGCGCCACAGGATTCATATCAGAGCTCTATCCTCCGAGCACAATGGTGTAAAATATTGTGCAGCCCAATGCAAGTAAAAAGACATCTCCACCTATAGAATATTCAACGCAGCCGAGTGAAGTACAAAAACCATTTCACTAAGGAACACACTGCGCTATATTAAATTACAGTTTATATATCTCATCTCAGGTGGCAAATACTGCTTACATCTAAGTGGTTCCACTATAGCGTGCTGGGGTGACATGTTGTGAAAAAAAAAAAAAAACTCCTGACAGCAAATGCAAACACTTGAGCTAAAAATATCACAAACACTGAATGTGACTTATGAAGAAAAGAAGATACGAGGGAGGGAGAAAGACAGGGAGATGAAAAGAAAACCTGTCTCTGCCATAATAACTGTACATACGCTGTTAACATCCATATCAACCTTACAGTGAGCCGCGAGCAGATAAAATGCCATTACATTAGAAATCTGTTCTGCATAAATACACGGATGTCAAAATGTGCTGCTGTAGCTGTTTTCTGCAGAGACAGTGAGCAGTTACACTCTCCTCAAAAGCCTGTGTGTCTGTTGATTTCAGGGAGCAGTCACCTCTTTATGCTGCAGCTGCAAGAAGAAACTCAACCTGTACTTTCCCATCTATGCACCCTGTGGCAGTGTTAAATTCAATGTTTCCGCTCTCATACCCTGTCTGGCAGGAGCAGGGTTTGTTTTGAAAGATTGGGTCAAGACAGGAGCGGCTTAAGATCCCCTCTGCTTAAACAAGGGGGGGGGGCCTAACTGTTCTTCAGACAGATCTCAAACCCTGGGTAAATGATCTGTACCAGCAGAGCTGTGCTTTCTGCATAAACATGGGCCCCTGTCAGCCATTTTTACAGTCCCAATCTTGCACTTGTCAAGCTTGACACAGTTTGATTAAACTTGTCAACACTCCTCTCTCCTCCTCCGGCTTCCGGCTGGTGGCGAAACGCAATCACCCCAGGATGCACCCGCGGCTGCCGATCCCTGCCACTCACCTCGGGTCACTCTCATAGCACCGTGCTTTGTTCCTCCCCTGCCATACAGCTAACCTCAGCAGAACTGGAAATACAGCATTATCATATTATTTATGAGGGCTGGCCTTCTGGGATGCAGCTCAAGCAGGAATACCAATTGAGCTCTCCTGCTGTCCTGCTCCCAGGCCTGCCTCCTGGGCTAAGCACTTGCTCTTCTGCTCCCCGGGTAGAGTGTTATCTTCAAGTTGAGGTTCAGTGGGTGTTATTTATTCACCATTAAGCAGACACTGTGCATACACTGTAGGTGCCTTTGTCAGAGCCCTATATTTGCAACTCAGGAGGGGTCCAAACTATAAACCTGATTCGTGTTTTCTGAGATTGCCTTGCCCCTGACGATTCCCTGTTAGTTTGCGTTAATATGAGGATTTGGTTAATATGCCTGAGCTCCACTGTAGCTCCCCGGTGCCAACAAGAGGATATGATCTACTGTCTGTCTTGGCTACAGACAATCCGCCAATCTGTTCACTGGGATGTGAAACACAGAGCTTCTCCCAGTGTTTGGACTGACAGATTAGGTTGTTAGCAGAAAGTCATTATTTCCAGAAAGCACACTAATCTGCAGGAGCAGTCCGAAAGGGAGACCTTTACTCACCCTCCAGCCACGGGATATTGTTTCAGAATTCACACTGTGAATGAAACTAAAAAATGTGATTGGTAATAGCATCAGTATCTGAATCACATCTACAAGATCAGGTAACTCTGTTAGTCATAAAAAGGTAACTTCAATATTCTTCAGCCTAGACTCCATTTTCCTATGTCTGTGTGTCTTAGGGTGCTTTCAGACCTAGAGTTCGCTTGCTTTGGTCCGAATCAGGGACCACTTTTGTTACAAAGTTGCATAATTGCCCAGGGTTGGTTTGTGTTCTCACGGCAGCATTTACAAGCGGACCAGATCAAATGCCTTGTGCAAGAAAGCTGGTTCAGTTGTTTTGGTGCGTACCCAAGTGTGACTGCTGTGTTCACACCTGCCCAAATGAACTGCACTTAGGGGGCAAACAAACCTGAGTTCCATTAAACAGAACCAAACAGGGCAGGTGTGAAAGCACCCTTAGTGACTAACAGGAACATCAATTTTTGAAACGGGTCCAGTGTTGAGCGAGATCGCTGCCGCTGCAAAACAGGCTGCATGTTCACACCGGCAATTTTTGTCCACTAAAAGTGCCTGTTTTGCCACTGACAGGCTCAGACTGTTATTATACATGTCTGACAACATTATTGAGAGAATCCTTACAGAGACAGACCTTTTCATTAAAGAGTAGGATCCTTTTTGTTTAACCAGAAACAACCTCAAAATTGCTCTCGCCAAACCTACCAGACTTCATTCAAAGAAACTCAAAGTCAACAGAAACAAAATAAAACTCAGTCTGGTGGGAGGGCGATGCAGATTTTAGGTCTCTTTCTGGTTAAACAAACAGTATCTTTAGCTCAGTTTCCACCAAACACTTGTAACAAACCAAAAGTAACCCTTCAGACATGGTACCTAGACCATATGGTCTGTTAAGCGTTTCCACCACAAACAGTATGCTTAAATGTGGGCGGGGTTGTTGTCACTCACTGCTCCGTCCAGCACTCACTGTACATCTTCATTACCGGTGACACAGATCGAAGTCTGCTCCTCTATCGTTTATCGTCCACAGAACGTGACTGCACGCTAACATTTTCAGAACAAAAATAAAACAGGCAGCAGTGAGGGTCTCTCTCAACAGGATAATTAAAAATAGTGGGTTTGTGTATTTAGTCCTTCTCAGGCAAGCTTGGTGGTTTAGTGTTGCTGGAGCCCACAGGAACTCTGCTCAACTCCGCTTTCTTTTTCCCCTCAAAGCGAAGATTAGAATATATGCGGTTCACATAATCCGGCTGAAATTAAACTCATACTAAAAGTGTATGTCATATAAAAACTAAAGTGATAGTCATAGTTTTTAAAGTGAAATTCAAGGTGTGTTGATGGATTCACGTTGTCAAATCATACAGTGAGTAACATTACAAGTTAATGTTCCACCTTAAAAGTTGCCAAGTGAAATAATCTTTTCTCAGTCTACAGCTGCTGCAAGAGGCAGCAAAACATCCTTTTCAAACAGAGGTCACATGAGCTTCAAAACCAGCCACAACTCAGCCCTGAGCAGAGTGACCATCTGCTATTGACCAATCAACAGACTGCAGTGTTCCCAGCTTCACCTTTTAGTACCAGATGTGTGTGCTAGATACCCCAACAGAGGGGGGACCAAAAATGGGGACCGTACCATTGGTACCATCCACAACTTTTCACAGTGAAAACGAAGAAAACACGTGCCGAACTGAACTGAACTGAACTGAACTGAACCGTACTGTACTGCTTGGTGGAAACAGGGCTTTACCCTTTAACAAAAAGGTCTATCCACTGAGCCTGTCAGTGGCAAGAACAAGCACTTTTAGTGGACGTAAACTGACAGGCATGTGCCCCCAGTGGTTACATCACAATCTCACTCAATACTGGACCACTTCCAAAAATTGTTGATTCTTTCAGTCAATTGGATACAAAAACATGGGAGAATGGCATCCAGGCTGAAAAAAGCCAAACTTACCCTTTAATACCTCCTGACTTTAAGTTGTAGAGGGCTGATGAGCAGCTGTGGTTACATTTGATTTATTTATTTATTTTTAATGCTTTAACAACTGATGGACCGTATCAAAATTTCACCTCCCCAGAATACGTTAATGCTGAGTTTATTAGAATTTAATAGTGTGACCTGAAAATAAAGCCTTTTTTATAAATTCACTCATTTTAAATTTTCCGCTGTCTCACTTAGATAAGCTGTCTGAAACGGAACAACAACCTACAGTATTGTACAGGAAATCAGAAAAAAACATCCCGAGGTTTAAAATATCCAGCGTTTCTTCTCTTTTGTGAGAAGTCATTTTGGCTCAGTCTGTTTTCTTGAATAACTCGTCTGAATTAAATTTCACCTAATAAATCTGCTTGGCATACACCGGCAGTATCTCTCGGAGTGATTGCACATGCTCCTCGAGAAAAAGGCTTTGAGTGTGTTCCTTTGCATGACAAAGAATTGGCCAAATCTGAAACATTTACATGGCTGAACAGTCAAAGTGAAAGGGACTCTTTTGTTTCTCTGCATTATTCGCCAAGTTCATTGTACGAACTTGAGCAGAGTTAAGTCGAGTGAACATACTTTTTTGGGGGGGAGAGGAATAGAAAGCACTAGCTTTTTGTGGCGATTTAACTCAAACTGGCTTAACTAGCACAATGGGGAAGTATTGGATTGAGGTAAAGATTTCACAATCTCCACTCCCCATAGAGCCTCACTCCTGTTCTACAGCTCAATTGTAACAAACACAAATCATATGGAGGCTGCATGCATGTCGCCCAGGACTGATAGTTGCAGACACATTGCAGAAATTGCCTCATCCTCCTGTGAGCTTTTTCTCCGACTGTCCTCGACCACAAAATACAGAGAAGCGAAAGGTTGCGAGGCGGGGAGTGGCATCTTGGGAACACACTGGCCTCAGCAGCATGTCTCCTTTCATGCCTCATTCATTCACTTTATCACCTCATTAGACGAATGTGAAGGTGTGGAGGAGAAGCCTTGTCACCCTGAGACAGAAAGGGAGGAGTCGTACTCCATCTTCCCCTCCCCTGGCCCCTGCTCTACCATCCGCTTGCTATAGCTGCATGCCTGGCTAACATTGCTCGAGGGGGGTTGCAAGCTGCCATATGAGCACACTTCATCAGGTGACACACAGCACACGTGGTTTCACCACGAGAGATTCAAGGATGCGGAGGACAATGAGGAAGCAACGTGAGAACTGCGGAAATCCTGATATTATATTGGCCTTTTTAAAATTGATAGAAAATGTCACTTGATATTGTAATGAACTATCTTTAATTTCTGTCTCCTCTGTACACGTGACAACTATTGCATGCCTGAGTATCTCGGAGGAACTCCTCAGTTGCTGTTAGAGGCAATTTGTCATCTGTGACCATATAAATAAAATCTAATTCCTGCGGCATCTAAAACCTGCAGTCATAAGGTTTTATTTCCTTTGCACGTTTATTTATTCATTGCTACTTTAATAATAAAATGTTGCCTCATTTTGTTTCCTCTCCACATTATATTTATTGATTTTATTAAACTGATTAATTCATTTAATTAAAAGGTACAATAATATGTGCCCTAGAAATTTCCTTCACACTGAGCACTGTTCGAAAGGCTTTGTCTTGTGATGCTTTGCTACGAAAATGGTTAAATTCAAAGAGCGTAGCGCCCAAAACATCAGCTTTAAGCTGCTTTAATTAAAAACCATTAAGCCCATACTGGTGAAATCCCAGTGAGTATTTACATATAAGCAGCTTTGTACTGTATGTGTGTCTATAAAGCTATTCTGGTTCCACATCTGTCTCGACACAGCAAAGTTCCCCCCGCTGCCAAATCACCTCGGAGCGGAAAAATAGCAGTTGTGAGGATCATACAGAGGGGATAAATTGCACCTACTCCCTAGTTTACAAGAGAACATCGGTCAGACCTGCCCTGGATACATAACCCAGATGAAACCATGAATACACACACACACACACACACACCCCAAAAACAGAAAAACCTGCAATTTGTCATTTTTGGGGGAAGAACTAAAATAAGTATGTCGCGACCAGATATGATATTAATCATGAGTACCATCCACACTGATTTGGAAAAGGTGAGAGGACAAACCATTGTCCTCACTGTACCACAGGATGGCTGTGCGGAATACAAATGGCGCTTTTCATTCAACGTGTCAGGGGTCTCACACAGTCAGGAGAGACAGTGGTGTAATGTAAGGGTTTTTAGGAGCTCCATCATTATGCTCTGCCTTGTTATTGATTTCCTCTGGCCTCACGTTGTCTTGAGTCCCTCTACTACAAATTGCCTTCATATTATTGGGATATAGCCGCAGCACAGGCCACTCCACAATTGTTTATTAGATGCGTACTCGGTTTAAATTGCTTTTTGCAGAGAATAAACAATAAATAGCTATGATGAGAGAAAATCCCCTTTGATGTTTGAGCCGTAGCCTTTATGTAGCTTAGGGTTTATGTACAAATAAATACACTAAGACCAAATGCTCCAAGGTAAAATATAATCCTATATGAGTATATTATGTCTCCTAGCTTCCTCCTCGATAGAAAGTACGTCTTAGGACTCTTTATAGACTACATGATGTTTTAAGATCAAATGCCAATATATCTGAAGCTATTACACATATTGATTTTTAATGCCTGAAAAATTGATGTCCTGTCACAGTTGTGGTTTAAATGGGTATGCAGATGTAAGTCAAACTACAAGCTCTAACGCAACTAGTGGCTCCTCTAAGTATCAGAGGAGATAATCTTTGACTTCCTGTCTAACATGGAAGTGGAAAGTTAACCTTACAGCAGTCACTGGAAACTGTTTGGAAAAGGGTGGCCACTTTCAAAACATATATTGGCAGGTGATTGTATGAACAATCTGTCTGACACCGTCTATCACAGGTCAGTCAGGAGAAAAACAAAAACATCTTTTCCATGGAGAAGAGCCTTCAGTGCTGTTTTTTACTCTTCTTTCAGTGAAGAAATACTCTTTGGTTCTGATGTAACTGATGCTATTGCAGCATCTTTGCTAACGTCTTTGGGACCTGCCATTGTTCAGTCCCTCCAGGATTTTGCGGGCTGTTTTTAGGATTGTTGTGGTCTGAAATGCCTGCAGCTGTTTAAAAAAACAAGAAGGTGATAAATGTTGCAGTAAGTTTGAGGGTGGTTTTTGCAATGAAATAGTAGGGGCAAGTGAAAATTCCCAAAATAGTTGCAATGCTGTGTCGGATTCAGAGCCCATTATCATGGGCATTCAGTGTTTCTTAAATCTATGTGTGATGGTGGGGGTGGGCTGGCTGACAGCTGATCACCAACAATCAGCTACTGCTGGTGAACTGCTCTCCTCCTGCTCTCTCTGGGGAACTGCCCATTGGTTTGACATCCCATTGTTCCGACCATATTAAACCAATTGTTCCGAAGTCCGTTCCGAAATCATCATGATGCCCTGTGGTTAAGGTCTGGTTAGGTTTAGGCACAAACACCACTTGGTTAGGGTCAGGAAAAGATCATGGTGTGGGTTAAAATGAAAAACAAAGTGACAAACACATAAGCCGTGAGCCTGCTCCACCTCAAGCCGGTCGCGGTGCAACATACGCGGACAGTCGGACTAATGGGATGTCGAACCAATGGGCTGTCGGACCAATGACATGGACCCCTCTCTCTGCCTGATTAGCATGATCTAACAAAATAGCGACATCCAATACTGAACCAATAAGTAGTCCCAAGAGTTTCACACTGACCTCGAAACTTGACTGTGGTCTTAAACCCATTTATAACCATTTGATAGCATTAGCTGTGTGATGCTAACAGTTAGCTTTGTCACTGTGTGTGTGTGTGTGTGTGTGTGTGTGTGTGTGTGTGTTACAGTCACACTGTGACGTTGTCCTTGGCACAGGACTCACACTCCCAAGACATAAGGAACAAAGACAGCCTCATTGAATCAACATGCTGTGCACAGCTCCACAATGAAATCAGGTTTTACCCCTTTTAGAAAACCAAATTTGGAGTAAAGTTGTGATGATAGGACAAAATTGCGGAATGCACAGGGATTGGCTGAATTTAATTGCTGCGATCACAACATACATGACTGCCACGCAACGCCACTCACTGCCGTAGCAACGGCTACGCTAGTCGTGGCTAGGAGTTCATAATGCAGAAAAGTTGCTGCATTGTTCACTGCACAGCAAACAATAAAAAAACAAAACAGAATTATGATTTTCTTTGCTCCTGGATGCAGTGAAGAATGGGGAAAGAAGAAACCTGTGGCTCACAGCCATCAAACGGCAGGGTAAAGACAGAAAGCTGTGGGATCCAGCCAGTCACTACACCTAACGTTACGTCTGTGGCAGGCACTTCATCACAGGCTAGTTGGCTAACGTTAGCTAGCTAGCTAAAGTCAGAGATATTCAACAGGACATGAACTGAATGAACTGACAGGGTCATTCGTCCACACAGAGGCTGGCAGCTGAAAAGGACACACACTTCCTATCATTTTCACTTTCTCGTCGTACTGAAGGCGATCAGGACTTCTTATACTCCGTATATATCTCCGTAGCATATAGCCTGAATGGCCGTTTCATCCGAAGGGGAAAGACTCAACTGATTTGTTTTTATTTGCACTTTATGTGTGTGAAGAGCTCTGCCGCCAGTCAAAATCCCATGTTTATATCACCTGTGACGTCACCGGCGTGTAACCCGTTGTAGTTCGTTGTAGTCCCGTTGAAGTCATGTATCCCAACCCCCTGAAAGGACTGATTGTTGTTCACCTCTCCATGTCGTTACACACGCCAATACTACACCCTTAGCTGACAGTAGCTCCTCACAGGACGCTGATTGGTCCGAACCATTGGCGGTTCAGACATAGAAGCATTACCTGAAACCTGACAAGATGGATTTTTGTGTGATCGCAAGTGTTTCACTTTATCTGTGTGATTCAGCAGCACAGTATGTAATGTTATTTTTTGTTTATTTTATTCAAGGTGTTGTTGTATATTAAATAGCGATGATGTGAAGGTGATGAAGAAGTCTCCGATGACACCATCTTGCTTGCATAAGAAAAGGTTTATTACAAGAAGTACAGCATCTATCAAGCATCTAGAATGCTTGGAGAGGTTCTTCGGCCAATGTGAAACACTCTGGAAAACAGTCCCAAATTCCCTGCTTATATAGACCTGGTGGTGTTTGTGAAATGTGAGACAAAGTTAAACAGACAACAGAGAGACATTCTTGTTGGATTTCTCCAATCCTTGACCTACGCTATAAATATATTTTCTTTGACCCTGACCATATATGTTTCTTACTCTGGACCCCTTACTGGTCATCTGTTCCAAACCTTCAGAGTAAATGATAATACACTACAGTGTCTTATTCTTAAGTCAAAAGCTTTATAAGTCCATGTTTACCATGTTTTCAAGCTAGTTTTGTGAATCAGGACTAAGGTATTCCAGTGCATATGTCCCATTCTTGGGATTGCGATATCTCAGAAATTGCCTTGAAGGTATTTCTTCAAATGTCCACTTGCACTCAAGCACGAAGAGATCAGATTTTGGTCAAGGTCACTGTGATCTCACAAAACATGTTTTTGGCCATAACTCAAAATGCCATTCACTAAATACAACAAAACTTCACACAAATGTCTAATAGAGTAAAATGATGAAGTGATGATATTTTTCATCCAAAAGGTCAAAGGTCAACTTCACTGTGACATCATAATGTTCTACAAAAACACTTTTCTGGCCTTTATTCAGTGCAATAACTCAGGAACAGAAGGGGAGACATGTGGTCAGATGATGAATTGGTGACACTAATCTTGGGTGTTCACCTTGAAACTGTGCTGGTTGTACAGATTGTCTGTGCTGCCGGGTTAAAGATGTGTGTTTCATCAAAAAATACATCAAGTACCTTTTATCACATTCAATCAAAGTCTGCACTACTTACACTATATGAGTCTGGACAATCAATCAATTGATCAGTCAATCATTACTTTGTCACATGAAGTCACACAAGATACAACTCCAGTGAAATATGATTCTGTAAGTTCCTTCAACTTGCACATTGTGGTTTAGTCCTTTTGCTGCCTGTTTTTTCTTCTTTTTTTTTATACATGTTTCCACACTGGCTGCAGTGCATGTGTTTGTGGCATCCTGGATGGTTCTGGTAATCCATGGTTTCTGGTTGTGGAATGACTTAAGTATCATTTTGGGTCTGTTATTTACAAATTAAATCCACCACAGACTCAATGAATTCAGGGATGTCATTGGTGATGTTGGCAGTGGTGTCCTGGAAAGTACTCCAGACTCTGATTGGCTTCATGTCCCCCGTCAATGGGGGCATACATTGCAGTTTGTTTACACATCTTGACCTCAACAAGATGGCCTCATGGTCGTGCCTCCTGAACCCAGGCAGCGACTCTGCTCTGCAGCTGCCTCTGAACAGTGTATATCAGCAATCCAAAGTGTTTATTCTCCTTGTGGTGCAGGTTAAGAGGAAACAGGGCAGCACCTCATATGCACCCTGTCACAGCAGTCCTTACTTAACATAAAGCACACGCCTCCTACCCTTCTCTCGTAAGTGTCTCTGCTCCGGCAGATTGGCATATAGATAAAGAGTCACCTGGTTGAATGGTGCTGTCCAGGAAGTTTCACTGAAACAAATGATATAACAGTTCCTGATATTCTATTGGAAACTGATGCAGGCATGGCAGGATGCTACCTCATCTTTTCCTCAGTGTTTACTGATGTTTACATTTGAAACCCTTGATCCAGTGAGCAGGTGTCGGCAGAAGAAGAGCTTACAGACTGTTGAGTTAATGTTTTCATCCTGATAAGTGACTTGGAGCCATATGCCACCACTGTCCAATGCCAACCACAAACAGCACCACCAACACATGCAAAATAGACATAAGAGCATAAATTTAGCATAAATTTTACCCAAATTTAGCTGGGCTGACAGAGAGATGACTGGTGATTGAGCCTTCATCAGTGTTAGGGTGGATTATGTTGTGTCATGGATGTAAACTGCAACTTGACTGGTTGGTGGAGGCATAAGTGCAAGGCGGTAATTCTAGTTTGATTATATTGTCGTCTTCTTTATAGTTGCTTCCTTTCTTTTGCCAATAAACCTGTTGGCAACCACATAACGGCCTTAAGAGTCCTGATGAGGGAGAGGCGTTTAGCTGCCACAATGGATTTGAGCGTCACCAGGCCACTGTGTCACTATTCCTTTTCTCCAAATACTTTAATGCTGACTTTATTAGCATCTAAAAGCACAGCCCGCACTTTGAAATTTTACTCTGTCACAGAGAGATAAGCTGTCTAAACTTCTGGTTCGAAGGTGTCTGGATATGAATACATTTGCTTTGCTGTTTTGCAGGTTGTACTTTAATGTAAGAGTCTGCCTGTCAGTCACTGTGTACCGTATAGATTTCTGGTGTGTATTGATGTGACACTCATTAAAAACTTAACCCCATGAACTGCCAAAAGGCAATAAAGATGTCGAAATCTGATGACAGGCTACATGTATTTTGAATTCATGAACTGTCAAGGCCCAAGCATGCCTTTCCCTTTAAAAGCAATTACACTGAAGCATAACTTGATCTTGAAGAAGAAATCTTTGCATAATTTATCATGGAAAGCCATGTTTGGGTTTTATGGGGAGGATAAATATCTAGTTTTTAAACAATACATAGAGTTTCAGTTTGGAACATAAATACAACATGTTAAAGGGGAACAAGAGGAATAAGCTGACATGTAGACATGATATACGTTATTGTGACAGCTACACTGTGCAAGCTTTGGCAGCTTTGACAGTATATCTTTTAATTCATTATTTTCTCTCTATCTATTTAATCTTTGTAATTTCATGTTGTTCATCATCGATTTTTACTAACAATCAAATGGAGGCTTAAGCTTGAAAAAAAGCTGCCACTGATTTATATCATGTTGCTGGTAACAACATCACCGTAGCTAATGAAAATATATATTATTTGCCTGCTTGTCTCCATGCTTTTCACCCTTTTATTGTATCACTAGTCATTACGTGGATCCAGCTGAAGGTCAGACATGAGACTGTTTTTTTTTTTTAATGAAAGATGATGTTTATGTTATTTATGGTGGAGCACAACCAAGAGAAGCAGATAAATGAGATAAGGACTTGACACAAGTGAAAGTGGGACTTAAAGGTCCAGATTGCAGGATTTAAGGGGATATACTGACATAAATGGAAAAAGTATGTGGCAGCCTCCAGGGCTGAAAAATGAAGCCAACATCCAAGTGCCAAAAACTGCAGTTCTTTGAACAGCCACTTGAGGCTGGCTCCAGAAATCAGTCATTCCCCTTAGACCCCCCATGTTAAAATCCCCAACCTTACAACAAAAATTAAACATGTTTACAGCCTGGTACAAAATAGTTTTGGTCTCTATAGTTAGTTTCCCCCTTTGTGACAACTCTGTGGCATTTGAGGAACCTTTAATTTAAGGCAGGTGTGCCGAATTAAGTATGGAGCATGGAAGGCGCCACGGGGTTACTGCCTTCGAGGGTTGTATTTTTGGTTAATCTTAGTTTCTATTGTTTGATGAAGTCCCCATTGATTTGTACTTTGTTTTGTAAAGGCCTGTTTATTTGTTTGTTTGGGGATTTCTGTTTTCATTTTTTGAACACGACAGTCAAGACTATCAGTTCATAGCGTCATCTTGCAACTCTCCACACATCCTGCAAATCAGTCAACTCTAAAACCAACCGCAGCACCCTGGATCATCAAACAGTGAGTAAAACTAAACCAAAGACAGTTAGTTCATCATATCTCCCATTATGGTGTCTGTGGGCAGCTATTTTTGAACTTATTTAGAAGCAATAAGGATCATTTATGTTTTTTCTGTTGTTGCGTCAGCCACCATAGATAAGCAGCCCGTCTATAATGAGGATTATTGGAAAAACACTGTGTTTTTACCTGTTTAAATCACCGGGTCCATTTGTTTTGGAGAGGAATAGACTACAGATAATTTGGCCCCTGGTAAAAACCTCCTGGATGTCTGAACTTAAATTATCAGAGAAAAAAGGTGAGGACACATTAGCAGCTGCTGGGCTAACTGCCTGTCTCTGATGAGCCAAACAGCATCAAAGAAACACTGATTTGTAACGTGAAGCTGCTTTATTCAGTTTTTTCACCAGTTTTAATCAGCTGGCCCATTTGATTTGGGGAGGAAGAGATCTCTGTGGATAATTTGGCTCCACATAAAAACCTTTTGAACAGTAAACACTGAAGGAATTCTAACCAAGAGAAATTTCAGCTGATTGCAATCTGCAATGCTTACCAATAGATGCCACTAAATCCCCCTAAATCTTTCACACTGCTCCTTTAATGTTGCTCAGTCACTGATTTTTACTGACAATCAAACTAGCGTTTTAATTTACCATGATTTGTTTTGCTTTGATCATACAAGTGAATCGACTAAACACTATTGTTGGTACAGAAGCTAATGAAAACACATTATTTACTTGTGTGCTCCCATACTTCCCTTACTGTAGCAACAGTTGGCACACTGATCCAAGTTTGGACATAAAACTCTTACTTTTAAATGAAAAATGATGTTAATGTCATTTATAGATGGGGCACAGAGGACAAAAGCAGAGAGAGGAGATAAAGAGAGCGGATACTTGGCAGAGTATGGTGAAAGTGAGACTTAAACTCACAATTGCAGTAGTAAATGGCACTTACTGTCGGGCAGCAGGGTGCTGAGGTGAGTGAGGTGAGAAAAGTTCCAGGGTAAAGACACTGAACCCCTCCATAGGACCTTTTCCGTAGCTGGGCTGACCTGTGACATGACTGTGAAAATAACATTTTAGTATGGAGAATCAATAATCTCTACATTATTTATTCCATATTACAGCTGCATACATAACAATACTGACTGACTCTGAATGTTCTGTAAGTGCTTCAGCAGAAAATCCCAGTTCTGACTGACGAACGTGAAATGTCATAACCTTAGAATTTGTCCTCATTAAAATTGGCAACAAAAGACACCTCCATAAAAACTATTTTTTTATAATCATTATTTCAAACCCATCAGAACAGTTTGATTATGCTCCTGCCACATATTTCCAGGCAGATGGACTAGTAATTTTGAGGGTGTCTTTATGTGCCTGAAAGAGTTCAAAAATATTTATTAAACTGCGAATAATGTTATATGATGAGGAAAAGGTGTCCAATTAAACACTGAACAGGTTCAATTAAAGATATAATTGCCTTAGGCAACAAAAAAGGCTGACAGTCAGGAGAGAAAGACTTGAAATAATGGTACCAAGAAGCAGTGTGAGCATTCAGATAAGGACGCTCTTCATTTCAGCGGTAATGTGTGTGGTCAGACTGCAAAACTGTAACTGTCCAGCTGAGGAAGAAACTGCGGCTTTTGACTGTTCGCAGAATACAGACGAACTTCAAACCTTTCGCACAATGAGGCGTTATTGTATGTTCTAAATTGTCATATCGGGAAACAACTTTGAAAAGAAAAGTCACATCTACTCTTACAGACTTACTGATAGCACAAATTGAAAGCATTTTTAATTAGAGGTAAGCAGTAACTAAGTTAGAAAGATTAGTCCTAATGGAAGTGTTGTATTTCAGTCTAACTCAGAGGTTAATTTCAGGTGATGATTTAAAAAACAAAAACAAAAAAAAAAAACATATCGACACAACTTTGGAAAATGCTCTCTATAAAAGATATGTGTGAAATTGCAAATGTGTGCCTGCACACAGTTGCTCATGTGAATACTGATGGACTCTAAGCTGTGTGTGATTACATAATTAGTATGGCATTCACAAAATATCATAATCATCAGGTCTTTATATCATTACAAATTAGGGAATGACTCAGACTTTGGTCATTTTGTGGATGCTTTTATCCCAAACAAGACAAAGCACATTTAATTTGAACATGTGCATTCCTGGAGAGAACAGCAGTTTTTCAATCATAGCCCAGCTATTGTAACTAGCTCTACATACCACTATAAGAACAATGGTATTTCTGGATTTTTGTGCCTTCTATATGGATCATCAACTGTGACATATAGCTTTAGCCTCAGTCTTTTGGCCTGATACCTTGTATGAGCCCATCAATGTAACAGGTTGTATTAGGACCCACTTGCAGCACACAGGAAGCCATAAACAGTTGGTGATAATGTTTAATGTCACGACTCAGCAGGTACAGGGCAAGACAAGACAAGTAAACAACACACAAAACAGTTCAACACTCCAACTAAGTCTCTACACAAAGGCCTGGTTAGCCCTCCTGGTTTGGCAGGCCAAAACAGGCTGGGAGGCAGGCGAGTGAGCTGTGACACCCAGTCCAATAATAGGCAACGGTATCATGTAGGAACGGGCAGGAGGCGTAGTCATGGAGGTAGAGGATCCGTAACCAGGTAGGTACACAGTCCAAGCAGAAGAACCAGTTGAGGACAGACAGAAGGTGGGTTGAGACCAAGCGGAGGATCGAGAAGCCAGCAGGTAAGTACTCACAAGACGTACACACAATGGCGAGTGTAGTGACATAAAGAAAGTCTAGGAACAATCACACTGTATCATCGTCATCGAATATAACACCAAACAGCTATAGGCACACAGGAATGAAAGACGCAGACACAGGTCTCCAAGTCAGGGACAGAAAGCTGATGTGTTTAGCAGGAATTAGATGAGACAGGCAGGGTCGGCAACAGGAAATCAGTCTGGAATTAAGCGCTGGTGAGTCTCATGAAAGGCCAACCTGGTCTCATTTCACAGTTGTCGAATTCCGGCGCTTGGTTAGTGACTTCCGGTATTAGACACAGACGAAAAAAGCCGTTCTTTCACTTTGGCCTCATATGTGGCCAGGCACCATTATTGCTTAATGGTGCCTGGCAACATCAGGGGAAAACACAGCAGCAAAAGTCCAGGTGGGAGGGGTGGTAAATGGGTCCAACAACCATCGACTTTCACTCAGGCGTTCGCTTGCTTAAAGCCCCTTTTCATTTTGAGTTGATTTTGGCGACCCTGTGGACAAAAGTGGTAGTGTTTTGCTGGAATGAAGCCTACATTTCCCATGAGCTCTAGCGCGTATTGACGTAAAGACGCTTGTCTGGTACCTGTTGTCGGCACGGATGAAGTGTTCCAGCCCCACAGCCCCTGCCCCTCCTCGTCCCCGCTGGCGCGGGGTGAATCTGCGCAACCTGCAGCCTCTGTGTGTGGCTTCCCGGACAGCTAACGCTGTGGACCTGCCGGCTCCTGCCAGGATTGGGCTGGTAAATGCTAGATCACTGGCGAACAAAACGTTTATCCTGAAGGATTTCTTGACTTCCCGAGGATTGGATTTTCTCTGTGTGACTGAGACGTGGCTGACTGTTGGTGAGTCCAGTGCTTTCACAGAACTTTTACCCGATGATTGCTGCTATTTTAACTCCCCGCAGACGTCGGGTCAAGGAGGAGGAATAGCAACTATTTATAAGAGTCACTATAAATGTAAGCAGCTAGGTAAGATGACGTGTGCCGTCAGAGTGCCGTAAGTTGTTTCGTCCTGGAAGCGACCTGGGGCGGACCCGGACACAGTTTCCTAAAGGTATGGATATACACTATATAGAAATAGCTTATCTTCACACCAATGGTCTCATTTGCTGTTGTAAGTCACGAACAGACATCAGCAGAAACAAGAGACTTTTGTATATCCAGTTAAACGTTCCTTGTAGCGGCTTTAAAGTTAACATGGTGTCCCAGAACATCAACAACCAACGCAACCAGAGTATCTTTCATGTTGGATCTCAACGTGGAAAGTCCATAACGACACATCGATATGTGACAAGGTCCGAGTGAGAATGTGTGAAGAACAATTTGGTAACTAGCGTCTATGAGACTGAGGAATATATACTGGCTGTGAGTGATGACGAAAAGGTGAACTGAGTTGCCTTAATGAGGTGGGCATGACTAGTGCTGAGGCGCAGAAAAACCAGGGTGAATGGAAATTTACTGACTGGGAGCTGGCTGACTGAGCATGCAAAAAGAGAAGGTGACCAGGAATGCGGAACTGTGACAATCCAGTACACACTCAAGACCAGACTGATTAGGGCGCCCCTGTAGCTGAGTCCTCAGCAGTAGCTTGGGTTCGGTCTGACCTGCAGCCCTTTCCTCTTTCATACCTATCTGACCTATTAAAAAAAAAAAGCCCAAAAAGTAATTCTTAAAAAAAAGGACCGCTAATGTCACGATTCAGGAAATACAAGATTGGACACAAAAGCAAAGAACCGAGGCACAGCCAGAACAATACAATGATTTAATGCCAGAGTGAAGGGCTTACAGGCAGGCAGGTACAGGAACAGGTAGACAAAGGTCCAGGTTAAGGTTCGGGTTCAGGTAAGTTTTATCCCTTGTTTAAGACTTTTCAGCACTTGTGATGTATAAAAGAGGCGTAACTGGCATGACAACACAGCCACACGTCATATTTAATTGACGTTACTTTAAAATGATGGCCCTGAAGCACGGATTTCTCATTTTCTTTAATGCCTGTTGCCTTAACTCCCCTCTCCGTGTGTCTCTTCCTTTGGTGTTTTGTATAATGCTAATGTGTCTCCTTGCTTACCTCACACGAGTCTCTTCCTTGCGTCTTAGCTCCTCCAGGCAAGGATGTGAGAGAGAGATGTGGGGAAGAGATGCCAGGACTGAGGAGCTGAATCCACCAAATGATTTGGAGGTGTCAGCTGGAAGCGACTTCAGTTACTTTGGCACATGAGGAGGAGCGCCATTCTTACGTCACTTGACTCTGGTAACATAAAAGACTTTCCCTCAGGATACACCAATGTTTTTTTATTCTGAGCTCCTCCAAAAGCCTTCTCAGGTGCATTTAAGGGATTGGAAGAGCTGCCATGATGGGGGAGGGGGAATGATTTCCGGGTCATGAGAGGAGAGAGGAGTGAGGATGTGAGGAAGCATAAGTTTGCATAATGAAAAGCACCGCCACCTCTGCTCGCATCTCAGGTGAGAGGGACTAAGATGTGAGGAGAGGAAGAAAGGGAAAATAAATGAGGATGTACAAGCCATGAATGAGAAAAGCCCCAGATGAGGGAAGTGGGAACAGGTGTGTGAATGGGCGGCGCAGTGGGTGATGGGGAAAGAAGGAAAAGTCGGAGGGCAGCTGGTGGGTGGATTGTAAACATTAATGAGGGGGAATAGGGGACGTGGCTGGAGAGGAGGGACTGAAAGACAGACTGTTACATCTTTGTTTTTAAATAAAGAAACATCACAAAACAATCAAATGCCAGTCAGAGACGATGTTTTCAGCCAACTCATGGGCCTTAATCTCTATCTTCGTGAGACCCTGTGTCCTCATATGAGGACATTACATTTTGGGTTGACCTCATTCGTAGACACTTTTTTGTGCCATCTAGTGGTAGTGAGACCACAGTACACTAATCCATATAAAAACAAGATAGCAGCCATCTCTGCCAAGTCAGTCTGCAGCCGATCCTGACACAAAAGAGGACAAGGTCCAAAACTTGATCACATTTTATGGTTGTTATTTATGATTAATACTGTTTGTAGTTTGATATGGTAACAAATTTCACCAATTATGGCAACAGTAACAAGCTAAGGTGCTGCAAATTAGGAAGTACTCGTTTGAAGACATCGGGACTTTATTATCATCTCGTTTGAGGACGTTGAGACTTAACTATCGTTGACGGTGTTTTGTTTTTTATACTTATCAGGTCCTATTAATCCCAGATAGCTAGGAGAAATTAAAAATGCATACAAAACAAAGGTTTGGGTCTCAAGAGGCAATAAAGAGATGTTGCATATAGATGAGCCCTGTCTCACTCTGAAACTGTCGAAATCCGGTGTTTGGGCAGTGACTTGTGGCGTCAGAAACCAACGGAAAAAAGTGTCGTTTAACGTTGGCATGACACGCGACTGGTTGCTGTTATAATTTAATGGCGCCCGGCAGCATCTGGGGGAAACACGGCAAGAGAAGGACGAAAGTTAAGTCAGCAAGGTGGAAGGGGTGGTGGATCGGTCCAACAAACACTGACTTTCACCCAAGAAAGCGGTGTTCGCGTCCCGTAGGATTACAAAGCCAAACTCTGTTCTTATTTTCCTAAACCTTACCATGTGCTTTTGTTGAAGGGAAAAAAAAGTCAATTTGCAGTGCTGTACCGACCTAGTGCGTTTATTTTGAGAGACTGTATGTAAGCCTTAAATTTCCTGTGAAAACAAAAGTGTATTTTGAAGTAAGACAATGCATGTGACAAGCAGAACTTGATATGGTGTCCCAGAATGTCAACAACCAACGCACCCAGGGTACCTTGCATGTCGTATGTGGATATGGAAAGTCCATGACCAAACATCAATATGTGATGAGGTCGGAGTGAGAATGTGTTGTATAGATAGATATGTATGCAGTATCTGTAGGTAATGGGACAAGATTTTGGCATAGGAAGTGTTCTAGTTACTGTTTGTATAACGTTTGTAGTCCCAGTAGCGTTGACCAATAGCATATAAATGGCGGGTTAAATCCATGTGGAGAGTTAGTTTTCTAATAGCCTTTTTGAAAAATGTATCTGAATTCATATGCAAATATCAGCTTAAAGAGATTACCCAAAATGACAGGTGCACAGAGGAGGAAGCCTTGGCTCAAATATCCACTGGCTACACCTGATCAGCCTGAAATATTGGCCCTCACACCCAGAGGCTTTATCATTGTCAGACTAAAAAGCAAATGGGTTCTGAGATTGTGTGGACTTGACATATGCTTATTTATTACGCATTTTGATTGGCAAATTTGCTACTGTAATCATTAAAGTCTGCACCAAGTACTGGGCAAGAATGGAAAGTTTATCAGGTGTAGAGGCAGTAAAAGCCTTTCCTGATAGTGTTAGTGCCGTGTTAGACAGGTCAAATTTTGAAGTATCTATGACTCAGTGAATAAAAGTATCTTGAAGCTCTGAACTTAAGTATCATGAGGGTAAAGCTTCTGTATATCTGATGGGAAAAAAAAAACCTATTAAAGTTTGTATCACCAGAAGCGAAGATTTCAATCATTTGACAACCACATTAAATCTCACCATCTCCTCTTGTGGAGCTTGACATTCATTTTAGGAGCCTGCCGAGCATTGTATGCAGCAAATATGTTCACACGGGATGCCTCAATCACATTCTTCATGGATTAGGCCTCATCTACTATCAGAGATCAGGGATTAGAAATCTAATCTGACGTTCAATCACACACAAAGACAGATGGAACGATTAGTTAACTACACTTGAGCAGGTTTTCGCCAATCTTTTCCCCGACACACTGACATGTTTTCACTTCGCAGTCAAATGTCCATGTTTTCACACAGGTTGCCTCACAAATCCGTGTACAGCCGCAATGTTATTTCTCCTTGAGTGGCGGGCCACATAGAGCAGGGACCTCCCTCAGGAGATAGAGAGCATTTCATTTCACACTGACACGTTCACCTCTATCCTCACCATCCCGCTGAGGGTTGCCGGGGTTGTCAACCGTGGGGAAATGAAAAAGGAACTCAAGCTTTTGCCAGAGTCAAAACAACGTGAAAACTACATTTGTGACCACGGAGCAAAGCTGGTAACAAAATCGCCTGGATCTCTCCAGTTGGGAAACTTATTCATGTTGTTGTATTTCAATGTCCCTGTTCCATCTCTCACTCTGGTTTGCTGCAAAATGGCCTGAGGAATTATATCGTCCCAAAGTCAGGGGTAAACACAGGGGGTATAAGAGACAAGTTTTGCTATATAGGAGGAATAAAACTGTAATGGCTTGTTCCATTCCCCTTTGTATTTAGATGCAAGAGGTGAGCAATATACTGTAGCTTTGTTTGTCTTTGGTCAAGTCAGGGTCAGCCTTCCAATAAAGCACACATGAGGGCCGGTCGCAGTCAAATAAATTGGATTTTATATGCTTGCCGTGAATATAAAGCTCATCCAATCTGGAGACTACTCTGCACTTTTTAGAGCATTCATGATACCCTCAGGCCTTTCATCTCCAGCAAAGCTTTGGCATATCACTTCTCATTATTTCTTGCTGAATCTTTCAATCTAGCCAATTCGAGGTAAAATACGACACATCCGTTGTTCTCCAGAGGTTGAATTTTCAAGGTACACTGGGTGGGAGAAAGAAAAAAATAATAATTCAAAGCATTAGCTGTTGTTTCCTGAGCTATTTATTCACATCATTTATTCTTTCCCTACTCCCCTCAACATTCATTCATCTGTTAATGAGCACGAAACTGATAGTCCTTTGTCATTCTGGGGACACAGGGTGATAGCTTTTATACTCAATTATCGACTTTTTTCTCACATTAGAGGGCATACGTGTTTGTTTATTCACAGCTGGTTTTAGAAGCTGATAGTTATGATCAGCTTAAATATCATTTGGTGTCTGTATACAGTAGATAGATGTAGTTTTTCATAACAAATGTCTGCTTATTTATCCAGAGGAAAAGTCTCTTTTTGTTGATGAACTAAAAAAAAGCAGATGAGCCCACATGATGACCAACTCTGTGGCTTTGTTGAAAATTCCATACTATCATGCTATTTAATATGCTAAAACAGTATGTAAGATTTTTTAGTATGTCTGAAACTGTAGTTTGAAACAAGCAGAACATGAACTGCATACCATTTCTGGTGAAATATCTCAGTCTGCAAACACTGGACACTACTCCAGTATAAATATCCCTCAGTGTGCTAGACAACTACATTCATAACAGCAACCAAGACAGCTCTGTAACATCAATACTGCTTCAACTTAAAGGTCCAGTGTGTAGAATTTAATATAAAAATTATGTCAGTATAGTCACCTGTAAATAAGAATTGTTGTGATTTCGTAACCTTAGAAGGAGCTGTTTATATCTATATAGGCAGCAGATTGCCATGTTGCGTCGCCATGTTTCTACAGTAGCCCTCAACAAACAAAGCAAAAACTGGTTCTATATAGGGCCATTTGTGATTTGCATCTGCTCCTCCAGTAGTTTGCAGCCCATCTGCAAGGAGAGTTTCTGTGTGTAGATTTAACTACTTTATTCAGTGTTTTTACCGGTTTAAATCATTGGGTCCATTTGTTTTGGAGAGAGAGAGACCTCTCCTGGTAAAAATCTCTTGAACGTCTGGATCAGAAAAATAGTAAGCACACCACAGAGGAAGAGAGGAAAGTTTTGAGAGGAAGAGACCTCTGCAGATAATTTGGCTCCTGGTAAAAACCTCCTGAACAATGAAAACTGACGGAATGCTAACAAGATGAAGTTTCAGCTGATTGCAATCTGCAATCTTCGCTGTTAGAGTCCCCTTAATCCCCCTGAATCTTTTGCACTGGACCTTTAACTGTAATAGCATTTAGGTTGGCATGGGTTACCATGGTTACGTGTCTCCAGTCGGCAAGGAGGCTCCCAGGAAATGATGTGGTCATTACAGCTCAGTTCGTCCAAAAATAAAAACACTACTGTTTATTTACACATAAGTATTTTGAATGATAGTACACATATTGGGTATGTAGTGTGTGGCATGTGATTTCAGATGCAGTGTGTGCTACATGCAAGCTGCAACCCTTGAGGCTGAAAAAAAAAAAGTGCCAAAACCTGCAGTTCCTCTAATGGCCACTTGAGGCTGGCTGCAGAAGCGAGTTAATCCCTTAAGATCCCCATGTTAAAATGCCCAACTTTGCAAGAGAAATAAACTTGTCTACATGTTTTAAACATTGTACAAAAAAGGTTTTGGTCTCTACAGCTTATTACAACGTTCATGACAACTGTCAGGGGGTGAATTTTTATATAACTCACCCGTTTACACTTTATTAAGGCTTAAAGTAACACATATATAAGGGTGGGGCTGCTTGAGTGACAGGCTGTCTAAGAGCCGTCACCACAGTTCATGGGTCAGATGCACTCCTCACTTCTCCACAGCTCCACCCTCTCGTCTTATGGTCATTTCTGACTCGACAAATCCAAAATGGCGACAGCTGATATGCCAAACTTGAGGCTTCAAAACGGGGTTGACAAACCAATGGCTTTTATTTTTACAGTCTATGGCCCCTTTTCAAAAGAACACAGACGGGTCCCTTGGCTTATTTTGATATGATCTGCAACTGTTCAGATGTGTGCACATGTTCATTCAGTAATCAAACTGATTGTTTTTGAAGAACACAGATGGACCTCATTGTTTCTTATATTGATAAAATACAAAATACCTCTAATGATGTACACAAAGCTGCTAATGAGCAGCCAGTCTGATGTCCTTTTTGGTATGCATAAGGCAACGCAGGTAGTTAGAGCGGAGGCTCTGGAGGTGTGGTAGGTAATCTATTTCTCTGTGCCAGAAGGTCAGACAGATTAAACCCTGCTATGAAGATCCCAGTTTTCCATGACAGCTGTCTGCAGGGGAGCTGCACAGCTCTAAAACTGAACTTTCAGTGAGATGTAAAATTAACTTCCCGTCTCCTGGTGTGAAGGTCAGGCTTTTGTACCAAAAAGAAAAGTCGCTTGACGCTCCCTCATTGTAACCAATGCATTTTTCGAAGTCCTCATTCAAAGGAGGGAGACTGAAAAAAAAGGCTGAGTGAATTGTGAAACGAGTCAATGGGCACTAAAGTGTGTATTGTAATGTATGTAACAATCTTCATGTATTAGATCCAGATCAAGCTCCTGTAAAATTGGAGTACTGGTCATTGTTTCAATCATAAAATGACATCTCTTTTAAAAATATAAATTTCAATACCATGCATGCTACATTACCAGATTCCCCCTGAGCCCTATTATGCAAGAGATATCTTTTGCTGTCTGCTATTGAATGAGAAAAATCACCCTTTGGTGATAATATTTTCTCTCCCTCATTTCACTCAGTGCACATGCTGTATTCAAACTTAGCCCCTCTTATCACTGTCATTTTTCACTGGAATAATCACAGATAAAACTGGGCTCCATTCATGTTATTACTACTATTAATATTACTTTGTTCTGAAGGTTTTGAAAGAACAGATTTAGTCATTCTAATCACAATAACATATTTTATGTAATAAAGACATTCAAGAGCTTAAGACAACCGTTCTGACCTTAGCTGGTCAGTGATTCCACCTTCAACTTGACATCTCCTTTAAAAAACGGGCTCAATATGAAGTGATTATCTTTAATGACCTTGGTTGTTGTTTGGAATACCTTAAAAGGTCACATCCATAGGCTTTGTGATTAATTACCGACAAATTAAATTTGCCGGTGACATTTAAGCTATTTTATTGCACAGGATGTTATTTGCGACACATAAAAATTACATGTTTTTTTAATTTATGGCATTACAGGTTAAGGTGCATGCCGGAAAGAGCATATAGATATCTGCATTTACTGCATTGTTGTGATTTTCATATAAATTTCCTGACTAGATTTATTTTCAAAGAAACCTGCATAAAAATTTCTTATTTTATCCTCTAATGAGGGGATTGGCACAAACCATCTTGTTACAATAAGCTGGGTTCCTACAACTTTGCAAACATCATATTTTGTGTTTTTTCAAGGACTTTCCAGGCCCAAGTCACTCAAATTCAAGGACCCAACATGACATAGTTTGAGACACAGATTGAAATTAACTACTGTTAAACAGCAGGCTTTACAGAAGCTCACAGAGAACAATACTGTGTAAGCTGAGCAATAGAGTCCACCAGGGATGATGTTTTTCTGTAGGCCGATGCGGGAGTTAGCATCGCGCTGGGTCCCTCGTCAAAAAGCCTGTGAAATTTTTCCATTGGATTTTGGATTACTGTTGTGGTAAACAAATGTTTATGATGCTTACAAGTTTTGTTCAGCAAGATAATCCTCACAGATGAACACCACTTTCATTCATTCATTCATTCATCTTCTAACTGCTTCATCCTCTTGAGGGTCGCGGGGGGGCTGGAGCCTATCCCAGCTGACATTGGGCGAGAGGCAGGGTACACCCTGGACAAGTTGCCAGACTATCGCAGGGCTGACACAAAGAGACAAACAATTTAGAGTTATCAATTAACCTAGTCCCCAGTCTGCATGTCTGCATGTCTTTGGACTGTGGGAGGAAGCCGGAGTACCTGGAGAGAACCCACGCTGACACGGGGAGAACATGCAGACTCCGCACAGAAGCGCTCCCACGCCTGGGATCGAACCGGCAACCCTCTTGCTGTGAGGCGAGAGTGCTAACCACCACACCACCGTGCCGCCCCACCACTTTCATGATTATTGAAATCTGAATGCAATCGCTAGAAGTAAAAAGCTATGGTCATGAAACAAGCAACAAAAATCTCTTCAGACACTACTCACTCTCTGTCCTCTGAATACGAACTTCTCCCATCGGGAAGAAGATTTCGTATACCAAAGTGCAAAACAAACCGCTTCAAATTATCATTTGTTCCAGCCTCCATTAAGCTGTTGAACAATGTTAAAAACTAGCAACGAGCAATGTGCATTAAACACATGGCACTTTAGCACTCAGCACTTTTTCTTGCACTTTAGACGTCTCTGTATGTTTCTGTGTTGTGATTGTTAAATGTAGTCCATGTCTGTTTTATGTGATAGAACTGTCCCTGTGATGATGTTTTTATCTTGTCCTGTGAAGCAATGAAATGTAGCACTGTGCCCAAGATGAATTTCCCTTAGGGGACAATAAAGTTTACCTTACCTTACTTAAACGTTAGGCTATAAATGAACTACACTATGGTCACATGACGTAACATCACCACCATAACAAGACTGTAAAGCTGTGGTCGGTGTGATGACGTTCTGTAGTCTCATTTAGCCACTTGTTAGCAACTGCTGTTTTCAGGACACATAGAAAATTTAATGGCGTATTTTAAAACCTGAACATTCCTCAAGCTTGTGTTAACCACAGACCTTATTTGAAGCTCATGAGCAAATACCCATTCAAAAACCTACTGACTTTGAGACGACGGAACTGGACGCTCTAAAATGCTAACTCATTTCTGGATTTTAGGACTCAGTCCTGTGAGACTCTATGGAGAATTTCCATTTTTGCACAAAATATATAATTCAAGCACTGTCAATGACCTGCATATTTATGTCTATATTTGAAAGCTTCCAATGTCTAGATTTTCCCCTCTCAAATTCCTTAATTTTGAAGGATTTCAAGGACCAGTAGGAACACTGATTGAGACAAAAATTCAGTCTCAGTGTGAGTTTAGTGTCAACATTCTCATTTAACTTAAAGGAATACTTGACACACAAAATAATCAGTTGTTTATCAATTGAATTTGTGGGGGGAAAAAGGGATTTATTGATTGATTGGGGACCACGATTAACAACAGCAAAACTGTATCAAAACATCCCCTAACAAACTCTCACACAGCTTGTGCAGAACAATCCAAGTCTCATTTATCCAGTCGTATGCTCAGGACTTCCCAAACGCGCATTTTCACTAAAAAACCTTGGAAGTGAAAACTGAACTGAAAGTGTCTCTCTTTAAAGCAGGATTCCAATACTAAGATTTTTTAGGGAACATGCCTCCAGTCCACATACTGAAGTATCCTTGGGCAAGATACTGGACCCCAGATTGCCAAAACCCCAATAAATCAATACATTTGTCATGTGAGGAAAACAAAGTCGTCTTTACAAATTCAAGGTATCACAGCATGACAAACTGAGCAAATGGTCATTCTGTGGGTCAAGCATGTCTTTATTCATATTCATATTCATTCATATTCATATGCTCACATTCCTCACCTCTGCACAGAGAACTTTGAGTGAAGTTGAAAAATTAAAGCCTAACTATCAAGGTGGCAATAAAGACAGGGAAACAGTTTTGATAAGAACTTCTTTAAAAGAATCAACTCCTACTAGGTTTGCTATGTGCAATATTAACACTGCCTCGAGGCTCAACAGGCTCTAGTCAAAGAAACCTCTGCCGGAGCCAAAAGCATCAATGAGGGCGATTGTAATGGTGCATGTTATGCTCACAGACAGGTGCGGGGAAAGTGTTAGAAATAGAGATCATAATGAAGACTGAAGATTAAAGCCTGCTGAGTGACAATCAAATCAGCTCCGGTGTACAGCCCTCGCCTCAGATCACCCTTTTCTGCATACTTTTCTCTACTGCAACTTAAAAGGAATCATTTTTAGGAAAGAAAAGATGCATAAAAATGACAAAGTTTGGTATTAAATGTGATTTATGTTCACTTTTGCTTGAGTCCATCCACTGATTTTCATCATCACATATGATATATGGCCCAAAAGCCCGTTTACTTGACACTCAAGAGCGAACTTCCTGCAGACACACAGTGGTGGGATTGTCATCCATCAGAAAAAAAAGATGCAAAAAGTCTATTTCATTCTCTGCTTCAAAGTGTCTGGAGAAAAAGTGATACTGTGAAAGATTATATAAACCCCCTTCCTGATTATTCATAAGATGCACCATGCTTCCAGCCTAGATGCTTAATATAGTGACAGTACCTGAAAGGACCTTCTGTCCTGTGATTATGACTAAGATGGCAGCACAAAAGGCACAATACATGTGCTGTCGAGTACCCCAGCTGCACCGGCAGCATAACAGTAAAGAATATTCCTTAAGTTATCATACATTCAATATAACAGTCATCACCACGTCTGAAAAGTGCTCCCCAAAGTTCGTGGACATCCATTCAGAGAAGCTGCAAAACAGCAGCACGACTAACTGAGGAGTAGTTCCTAAGTGACTCCTTGGATATAACTTCCCTCTGTATGTGTGCTTCTTCTATTTAGTCATTCTGCACAAAGCTGCTTTATAAATGACAGAAAGTCTTGTTTTTTCACAGAGAAATAAATTAAACATAGCAGAACAGGTTTTCTACATCGCAGCCGCGTATGAGTCGCTTTAAGTAATATATGATTTTGAATCGACCTTGTATTCTACACAAAGAATAATGTAACTGATTTCACTGTGACTTGTACTTTAGATAGTTTATTCGAAGAAACGGCAGTTCAAAGCGTTTAATCTTGGCAAAGACACTAAACATTTACCCTGTGTAACAAAAACTTTTTGGTACATACAGAGGGGGGCTTTGCCATGCTAGCTCACACAATCAAAGAAAACAAACAGGAGCTGCTGCTTTGCCTGTGGCTGGTGTTTGAGCAGAACACAAAAAAGAAAACCTACGGAGCAGGAAGGCAGCGTTACACTTTCTTTCTCACACAGTGAGGTTCTTAGATGGTTTACACTGCTATGCAAACAAAGAACTTTGTTCATTACAATAAATTCAGTGAGACAGCATGAATAAAACATTAAAAAAATGTTTGCCTGCTCAGGAGTGAAAGTGTCAAAAATATATGGCAAATTTGATTATTTGTTTAAAATACTAATTTAGGAATGATTCAGCCTGTCAGCCATCATGTCAGGATCATATACACCATTTTAAAGCTACACTATTCAACACTTTTAAAGTCACAGTGGATCAAATCACTACAGTATGTGTACTGTGAAAGGGGTCCCCTGTAGTGAGGAACCTTCACAGTATTACCACCCATTTTTGCAGTACACATCAGCTCTGCAGAGGATTTCAGTCTATTTTGGATCCAAGTACACTCTTGCCAACCTTGTTTCCAGCTGTAGCAGACAGCTGTTTCCAGAGAAAAAAAACAAACAAACTCTGATAAGCCCACTGTTCACTACCTGCCCAGCACCAAAGGGGAAAAGGTCAAAGATAGAGACTGGTGAACATGAAGCATGGATGGATTACTGAACAGGCCTGCTGGGTACAGGTCAAAGGGTCCAAAGTGCTGGGGGGTCCCCTGGTCTTCACTTGCAATATGTCACTTAAATCAAAACATACCGACTAGGAAGAGACTCAAAATGAACACAAAAAGACACAGAACAACAAAAAAGACACACAATTACTGACAACAAAAGACAAACAACCATAATGTACAATGCAATGTTGGGGGTTGCGAGGGGGCTGGAGCCTATCCCAGCTGGCATTGGGCGAGAGGCAGGGTGCACCCTGGACAGGTCACCAGACTATCACAGGGCTAACACATACAGTCAGACAATCATTCATGATCACATTCACACCTACGGGCAATTTAGGGTCACCAATTAACCTAATCTGCATGTCTTTGGATTGTGGGAGGAAGCTGGAGAAAACCCACGCTGACACGTGGAGAACATGCAAACTCTGCACAGAGGGGCTCCCCCCACCCTGGGTTCGAACCAGCAACCTTCTTGCTGTGAAGTAACAATGCTAACTACTGCACCACTGTGCCACCCATTCATGTAATAACCCCCAAATTTGGGAAGCTGCGATCAATGCGATGACCAATGCTCTGACAGGAGGAAACAACAAAGTGGCCCCCATGAGGAGGCAAAACACAGGACTTTACTCCAGGAGACCAGTGCTCAGAACCATGTGAACTTTGAGTGAACTCCGAGTCATTTTAAGGTACCGCGTCACAATGTTTCTTTTCTCTAAACCTAACCTAACCCATGTAACTTTACGTTCAGCACATAACGTTATTTGTGGGGAGCTAACTCATAGGATGTCCTGATATCCAGAGGGAGCTCGGAGTAGAGTCGCTGCTCCCTCGCGTTGAAAGGGGTCAGTTGAGGTGATTCGGACATCTGATCAGAATGCTTCCTGGTCGCCTCCCGTTGGAGGTGTTCCGGGAACACCATGGGGTCCCCCAGGAGGAGCTGGAAAGCGTTGCTGGGGAGAGGGACGTCTGGGTGCTTTGCTTTGCCTGCTGACCCAGCCCCGAATAAGTGTATGGAAATGGTCGGATGGATGGATAATTCGTAGGATATCATACAAACTGTTGCATGATGAAGGAGCATTTAGCAGCAAAACGTTGGTGGAGACCAAAACCAGAGCTAAAAGGTGAGTGACTATTAGACATTTGGACATATCGAACATTCACCAAAGACAAGATCCCAAATCAATGTAATCTGCCTGTACTCTGACGTGTTTGCCAACATGTTACTTCATATGGTGAAAATAGGTCGATGTTGTGTTTCCAGCTTGGTCCACTGTGCCCCCGCAAGTAGCTAAACATATAATTAATTGTAGCTTTAACCAAAGCTTCTGACTAACCCAACAGCATGTAATGTCTTTACATTCAGTCTTTCGATGGCTTTAGTCTAAATCTCTGGAACAATCAATCACCACGGTGGACTTCCCCTTCGAGGTTGCTTAAGAGTCATCTTGAAATAAATAAATGAAGGAGCCCTTTGGCAATGTTTCACAGATAGGGAGCACATTTTGACATATTTATTTCACTGCCTTATAATCAATATATGTAATTTCATCACATCAATCTCATCTTGTCTTTAATATTTTTTGCCTCTAAGTTATATATTTTAAACTGACTGTAGTTTAGAACAAATTAAACTTACAAGTGTAAGTACAAATAGTTGTACGGCGCTCTTAGAAATAATCTGACTGCTTATGATCAGTAAATTATCAGTTTAGTGTTGTGAAGGTTTCATGTGTGGCTTCACCCACTGTTGGTTCCCAGAGTCTCATTATTATGTAGCCTAAAGCATATTTGATACACCACGGACCAGTCTGCATCCAGCCAACTGGGCACTCAACTGTTCCAGACAGCTGTTCCACATTTAAGTGATGAGAATTAACAAGAAACTACACTATGCCCTATAAAGATGTCAGTAACGTCCCAGTGTTGCCTATTCTCAATATATTTTGTGACAAGATGAACTTTTCACTCCCTCCCCCTTTTAATTTCACTTGTCTGGCTGCGCTGCACATCCTGGAGAAAGTTCATTGTAAACGCCACTCTTGGGGGTAAAAGATCAGTTTCCTGCTATATTTAATGACTTAGGAGAGCTTTTTGAACTCTCCGGCATGTATGAAATGTGGTAGGTGCTGTCTGAAAGTACAAATCAGTTATGACTCATGAGTGTTGTAGGTTTTGTCCCACATGGGCAGTGCAGGAAAAGCAAAGAAAGGAGAGGCTCAAAATAAATCACTGCTGCAGGGCTACATATATCAAACTCTAGAGTTCATTCAAAATGAGTTTTGTCCACTATATCTATGTTGCGCATTTGGACTTTGACAGTAAGGTACAGTTTGAGAAATGTAATACATTACTTTCTACTCACACAAGTGGCAGTTGTTGAACTATAATGGAATTTCTTATGTGAGGGAACTCAGGGCAAAACCAAAGGCATCAAGGTTTCCTTGTTTTGTGTTTCCTAGAAGCCTCTTTTGAGAGCTGAATGTCACAGCTGAGATGGTGTCAGTTCTGAATTTGCAGGTGGAGACATTCAGTCTATTCTTTGTTGTAATTCTCTGCCATCATTGACTGCTCACAGGTACAACACCTCTTAAAATACCACACACCACTTTATAGACTATCAAGGGCTTATCAAACCACCATCCTTTTGCAGATGAATTTTTACATTTTGACATATCGGCTTTATTGAAATGTCAGCAGCATATAATTGATGTCTCCTCTGTGCATGACATTCACTAGTGGTTTTATTTTTCTTTTAAATGAATGTTGCGTCACTGGAATCTTTTTACCTTTACTTTCGGAGTAATCGGCACAGGAGGGAAGTCCCCGCGCTGCCACCTCATGACCAGGGGTGGCTGCCGATAAGAAGTTGTTTAATAGTTTCAAAGCCCTTTGTTTCACTTCTGTGAAGAAATGTGAATATCAGTTGTTATATGTGTTTGGCTGAAGTCTAGAAAAGTAGAAGTTCCATCTGAAAACGCTGATTTGCAGTCTTGAACCAGACTATCAACGAAAAATGCCAGTTTGCTATATGTTAACACAAGACAATTTAAATCTCAACACTGGATGGGGCTGCTCCACATCAGGATATATAATTATTTCATTAATTAAAATGCAGTCATTGTACATTAGTAACTAAAACAAGGATCCTTACACTGGGAGATCATTTACATTTTTTTCCTCATGGATCTGTCTTATGTCCCGTAAACCCAAGGCTGCAGGGGTGCATTTAATAGAACTGCTCAGCATTCACATTTTGGTGTTTGTTGTGATCGATTGGCACACTTCCCTGCAGGATGTCATCCATTATCATAATAGCCACCAAATCACTATTACAGAAAAATGACCATGCACTTACCTACTTCAGGAAACAATAGCTTTCATTATGCTGCATTACTCAGGTTAATAAATTAGCCCCATAAACGGAGGTTGTGTGTAAAGCCAAATCTGCCTGAACAAAACAGTGTGACAACATGCAATAAGACCGCGAAAAAGCAATAAAGGATCTGTGCTGAAGCTTTTTAGGTTCGAGCTCATCATCACTCACTCACATCAGTCAAAATCAGACAGCATATGCTGCACTATTTTTTTGCCACATCGTTAGCATGCAATCAAAACAATAACCACAGTTTTAATGCTGCAGATCCTTTTTATAACCACTAAAACAGACAAACAATGCCATTCTTCTTGAGTTTATACTTTGCTTTTAAAAACACTGTGAAGTAGTATGCATTTAAATTTACAAGGGAAACATGTCGTCCAAAGAAAAATGGTCAATCTTTTTATGTGTCACTACATTCAGTCCCTATTAAAGCAAATTGCACGCATTGATTTCACTCTGGCTTTGAAAAGACCGTCTGGTTATGAAAACTGTGAAGAAATGTCTGAGGTATCCATTACTCAAAACCGCTCAGACGTTGTGATAGTCCAGCGCCTGATCTCTTTCATCTTGTTCATAATTCCTGAGGTTATTATGAGTTGAATATTAGAGGCTGCCAGTCTTCTCTCCCCTCTGCACAGTGCACTAGCACTAAATGGAGTCATTGTAATTATAGCTGTCATGCATGGGAAGGTTCATTTTCTGAGGTAACTTGAAGGGCTCAGTGAAAAAAATAAAAAATTAAAATTAAAATAAAAATCAATGTTGTGACTGACAAGAGGAGGATGGAAAATATCTTTCTTTCTCAGCCTAAAACACCTCTGTCACAAAACCAGAGTTTAAGTGTTGGTATTGATGGCATTACCACAGCTATTAACAGTAGAGGGAGCTTCAGTTATGCAAATTAGAATTGTGTTTGTGACAAGATGAACTTTTCACTTCCCCTCTTTTAATGCTGCTTGTCATGGAACATTGGTTGTTGACTCATTTCCAACACAGTGAAATGTCCCTTGTAACCTCTGGAAACCAGCTCCCTGGCTCTCTGTCACAGCCAGGCCTGCAAATAGAAATGTGTCCCAACTCCTACACCCTCATACCACTGCGATAAACAATTTATCTCCTCAGATAAATAATACCCAAGATGGAAAAGGCAACCAGAAGGAATTCATGGGGAATCAAGGCTCCTTTTCTGATTTGAAACCAAAGGCAATGCAATAGTCTGAAGCTGGTCTCGGTGTAAAAACTGAAGCGGAGCGTTCAGGAGTTCACAGTCACTCACCCTATTTAATTTCAATGGAGCAGCACCAGACGGTGCATCTTGATAACATCACGGACTGCAATCTTGGCTCTGTGGTCTGTGAGATAAGATTTTAAGATAAGATATCGTGAAACTATATTGATCCTCTAAGGGAAATTAATAAAAAAAAAATAAAGAAAACGTATAAGAATTCAGAGGGAGAGAGCGTTATATAGAATTCAGAGGAAGTGGATACTTTTATATAGGATATAAACTCAAAACTGGAAAATAAAATCAGCGTTACAACAACAGATGACAGTGCTGAAACAACACCAAGCAACTGCTGCATGAGATACCGCTGACAGCACCAATTTAAAATACTGCCATAGTTAATTTGTATACAAATTTAACAAAATCTCAAATTTAAAGCACATACTCTTTGAAAAACTGACACAAGCTCACTGCTTCATTTCTTTTGTTGCTATTACATGAAAAAATCCACAGGGAAGATCTGTGAATATTTCATGTTTATAACAACTCATGTGTCATTTGCAATAATTCAGAAGAGCCATGCTAATATGTCACCTCTCTGAGAAATGTATGTCATTTCCATGGTTACGGTCTGTTAAGTATTATGTAGGCTAAGTCAAAAGGCTTAGAGCAGCATAATGCAGAGGGCTCCTGCTGCTAAACAAACTTTGTAAGGGACTGTTCTTTATTTATCAGAGGAGGGGGGTGGCTTCTTTTTTTTACTTTCTTATTTTGACCCTCCCCGAAACCACAAATATTTGTCCTTGAGCCTTCCTGAATAACTGCTGGAAAATGCATGACCCTCCCTCCTCTGTGAATTAGTTATTCGATTTTCAAAACATACCCTTTGGTGTTTGAAAGTTAAAAGTCAAAAGTTGAAGCTGGAATTCTGGAGGTGAAAAAAAGCCTTGGTTTTTCACTCTCTCTGTGCATGTATGTAAGTTTTTATTTTTGGCCAAATTTAAATGGGGGTGCTTTCAGACCTTGTGTTGTCTTGCTTTCATCCAAATCAGGGACTAATTTTGTTACAAAGTTGCATAATTGCCTAGAGTTGGTTCGTGTTCTCACGGCAGCATTTACAAGCGGACCAGATCAAATGCCTTGTGAGAGAAAGCTGCTCTTGACTGGTCAGAATTTCCATGCGGGAAAAATCCAGGAAGTAACAAAACGTTGTTCGTTTGTTCATCGAAGAAGAGTACACTTGTAAGATAAATGCAACACTTTCTAATATCACAATGGAGGGACAACTACGCAGGTTGATTTTAACGCTGGTCATTGTGTACTATATTGCTGTCATTGTTCATTTTAGTCAAACCATACAGTTTGAAAACGAGGGGCGGCTCCAACTAGAAAACAATGTTTTGCATAAGGCAGTACAGGAGGAGGTGCACATTAATAATCCTCCAGGACTGTAACATGCTCATGTTTAACCCAAAGAATGTGTCATGTGACTGCAGCTGGTTCAGATCGAGGTCGGAACATGTTCTCAGCACAAACAAACTGCACCAGAGTTCGTTTGTAACCAGACTGAGACCACCTCTTTAAGAAGAGCTCGGTCCGGTTGTTTTGGTGCACAACGGAGTGTGATTGCTGTGTTGACACCTGCCCAAATGAACCGCACTTAAGGAGCAAACAAACTTGAGTTCAATTGAACCGAACCAAACAGGGCAGGCGTGAAAGCACCCTGAGACATAAAGTGATTTTGATGAAATAATATATTTTATTTTTTTCCAACTCTCTTTGTTGTTTTCACACAGAGGTAAACAGTATTCACACACAAAAAAGTGCAAGAAACAGTGTTCTGTGGTGCCTATAATAACCCCCCACCCCACTGCAATCCTCCTGGATCCCACTCCCGCCTACTCACTAAGTTGGATCCCTCCCACCCACCCACCCACACAGACATACCAGGGTAAAGACACTGAAAAAAATCATTATTTTAAACCCAGATTTGGGTTTTTTGGGTGTTAATTACACACAATGTGTTCAAGGACCATTAGAAAGTTAAAAATCCAATGATAATCCTTGTTTTTATACTTTTTGTCCATGAAAACTGTGTAAATTTGTTGATTTTTAAAGAAAACATGCATATTTTCTTTAAGAATCTGAGTAAATTAAATACAAAATACAACCATTTGAATGTGTATGCCTCTCCCCTACGCCCACATAAAACATAAGTCCCTTCCCAGTGCTTAAAAAATGACATGCTTTCCCTATTTGTGCACCACCCCCCTCCACCTTCATAAGTAAGGAACAGTCCCTATGTCCCCTGTGTGTGTGTGTGTGTGTGTGTGTGTGTGTGTGTGTGTGTGTGTGTGAGTGCTCCTGCATGCTTTTAGTTTCCTAGCTTAATGAAATATCGCTCTAATATTCCCAAGACCTCCCAAAGGGAAATTATAATAACTGTATTTTGTGTGTCTGGCTTTTTTTTAACCCCTTCACATAAAGTTACAGTTACACTCACAGGCTGTAAATGATGCCTTCAGAAGATGAATATTAGTTTTCTGTGATACTGTGGAATATTTTCCATAGTTTTCCTATGGGATACACCTGCGTCACAATCAGTATGTTCCACATCCAGCAAAAGCTCACATTGTTCATTTCCTTATGAGGAATTAAATAGGGGGTGGTTCTCCAGTCGATATCTTTAATTGCTCCTGGGTTGTATCAATACCTACCGGTTTTACTGCTCCATCACGAGCCACTGGGAACGGGTTGCCCGGGAAACGGCCGCATGGCAACAGGATCAGAGCCTGGGGGTTGTCTGCTTCTAGGTCTGCTCCCATTTTACATCGCATTTCCTCACTAGATGGTGTGCAAGCCACTGGAGAGTACACTTCCCCGCACAGTGGGCTCTACATCCAGCAAAAACAAACCTGGGAAACTATATACGGCGGACCATTTCTTTACGGCGGCTGCGAGGAGGAAAAGTGTGGAAATAAAGCGTCGTTTGCGTCTTCTTTTTTTTATTTTGAAAGCCAACTCCTAGCTCTGTTGTTTTTGCAACACAAGACTTGGGAAAAAGCGGCAACAAAACACAGCTGTGATGGACATAATGATTGCGGTGCAGGATGCTTGTGTCTCCGGTCAGTGGCTTACTGCGATAATTCTCAGCCTGTGCTGCTTTCTGCCGTCCTGTTTGCCCGCCGGACAAACTGTGGACTATTCCTCGGTTGAAAGTGTGGTGAGCAGACAAGGCGACACGGCTCTACTGAGGTAAAACAAGCTAACACAACTTCACTTTCTCCCGCTCGCGCTCACTCTCTGTCGGAGTTCTCCGGAGCTCGCGACCGCACACACTCATTAACACTGCCTCATCGTGTCCAAACATGTCTACTTAACTTACTTTTAAACGGTGTTATCGCCCAGCGTGAGCGATAAACACACAATAGGCCATTTTCCCTCCATCCCGTCCTTGTTGTCGCCTTAGCTGACAGGGGGGCGGCCGGCCAGTGCAGCCGCGGCGGCGGCAGCTACGCAGGCAGGACGCCGCTCTTGCGACAAGTGCACGGTTGCTGACCAACTAAAGTTTTCCAACACACTTTCCCATTGTGTGCACCACCTAACCGAGCCTGTGTGTTATTTGGTGATGTGTTTGCTTGTGCAGCTTATCGCAGGTGGGACGACACCGCCTGAATTAACCAAATTAGCCTGCCGCCGCTGCGTGTGTCGCTTGCGTTATATTCACCCATCCCCACAGTTTGAAATGCTCTGGGTGCTAAAAGGACAGCTGAGGGTGCTATGTGGTGTTTTCTGGTGACGTCCTGTCAGTTTTGCTGAGTGTTCAGTGTGATGTCGCAGTTTGAAATCGAGGCTGAAGAGTGTGTTTGTGGTCGCTGTTTATCAGAATCGAGTTATGGCAATGACGCGCTTTCTTTCTCCCCATCCTCCTCCTCCTCCTCCGCCTCCTTCCTCATGCTCCCTCCATCACGAACGCTACGATGCCAGCTGCACAGGTAGCTGCCCAGTAAGGACTAAATTAACCGGACATGGGCGTGGTTTGGACCGGTGCACTCAGGAGTTTGTGTTTATCCTAGTCTCTGCATGTTATCAAGAACACTGTCAAAATAATAGTGCTTCTAATGCATAACTTTCAGCACCACTCCCGCAGCTTTCCTCAGCTCATAATTGCAAAAATCTCTATGTGGTCCTTTTCATTTCTTCACAAAACTGTTCACAAAACACACAAACACACACAAAAAGATGCAAATCTTTGGAGGGCTGTGATAATATCTTGTTCTGCCAATATCAAATATCCGCTGTGATGGCTCCGAGGAAAGGCTGAGGGGGCCGGCCTGCCCCATTTCAATATGAATTCTGTGGATGTTGACTCTGAGAGATGCTCGGCGTGGACCTGAATACAGAGCAGCCAACTGTCTAAAGTTCCACTCAGCTTGGCTTTTAGTCATTGTTGCCTCACACTTGATTGCTGAAGAGCTGAATTGTTTCTGTGGCATAAGGTCATCATGAGTGGCGGTATGGAGATGAGTGTCTTACTACGAGGGTGGATTAAATGCGTTGGTGCTCATCACAGCACAGCATTACCTTGGCAACAGCTAAGGGGTGCTCACTATTTTTATCATGTTCCCGATCCGTGCCTAAAGGGCCGTCCCGTCAAAGAGACTTACACCTCTGACAGTCTCTTTAGCGAGGGCGTCTAATTCCCTGGTGTCAATCTGGGTTGGCTGTGATCGGTGGCAGAAGCTTTGCCTGAATCCGGATGGTTTATTGGACCAGAGATTATCCCCGTGCTATGAATCAGCTCAATAAACAAGTTGCCTCCCACCCCCCTAAATAAAGCAACACTCTCCACAATCGGGTCATCGCCTCAGTAAATGCCAAACAGTTTGAAGATGCTTTCATTGCCAGGTTCTTAAGTTAATTAACGGGTTATTCAGCACTTGACGTACCCATTCATTGGCTTTTTTTTCCACTCACGTGAAATCTGCTGCTGCTGTGAAGTTATCACCATGCCGCGCGCGCACCTGTTGACCTAATAGAGATTGTAAACCTCTCTAACTGCTCTGCTCGCCTCTCTGGATTGCATCTTGTTGCAAAACACTGTCATCACCAAAGTGATGATAAAGGCCTACTTTGTCTTGGTATAGTCATTTTCTCAAACCGCAAGGAATCATGGCTCTGTCTTTTTTCCTCCTCCTTTCTTTTTTTTCCCCACTGGTCTTAAGAAACCAGGCATCAAAGCATGAAGCATTTCTTTTAGGAACTCAGTGCAGAACACACTGCCTGTTTGTGGAGGTTCTCTATTGTCAAGACCCCGGACTATTAGAGGGCAATTTTGCTGTGCCCCAAAGCTGACTGCTGGCTAAAAAATATGAGCATTCTCAAATACTGACAAACCCAGAAGCACACAATTAGTCACTGCCTCTGGATTATGGAGTAGCTCCCGAGAGGTGCGTCTGCTGTCATGTGTTCATTCCCCCCACCTCTTTAGTTCTTAGCGCTGCATTACTGCTGCCCTGATTCATGTTGGACAGAGTGGGTCCACATCAATTAAATGATTGGAGCTTCTTGAAAATGAGGAATGGTCCACATGTGTGTCATCACCCTTTTAATCTGTTCTGATTACTTAAAAGCTCAGCCATTTCCAGCCTCCAACAAAGACCCCTGTGTTTGAAATGCTGCGGCTTCTCCACTGTCTTACTTGAGCGCGTTCAAGTTATGCATATATGCTGCATCTTTTTACATACAGGAAATCTATGAGCTTCCATAGGGAGCACATTGTTTTTTAAGGGAGCAACACATCCCTTTCTTCCCCATCCTTTTGCAGGTTTCATGTCATTTGGATTCAGTTGAATAAACCTTGACTCTAACCAGTAAATGACTCATCTGGCTATGCATTTGAGGGGGACAGCCAGATGAAAAGACAGTTCCCCATGCTGTCAGGAAACACACGGTATCAGTGGCAGCCTCTTCCACATGGATAAGCAGCTGTAATCAACAGCAAAGAGCCAGTGTCTGTAAATTTAGGCTGGGCAGACTGGAATCATAAGCATAGGCTGCTATCATCCAGTTGTGATTTGCAGCACTATTCTTAAAGTATGTCTCTCTTTTTATCTCTGTATTTTCTATTTTCCCAATGAAATATGTATGATAGGAGCGAGACAAAAGGTACACTGATCTGATCGTGCTTTAGAAGCTACATTTCATATTCTTCAAAGACAGGAAATAGAGACCAAGGAAATAAATAGGAGCAAGGCTGTACACCCCAAGAATAAGACAATGATCCAAGCGTATTTTTGTCATTTAGTTTGACAGTTGGCCCTCAGCCACGGGGTAGGGCCTGCACCACCGGCCCCAGTCTCTGTAATGGTGCAAAATTGACCTGTCACTTGTTTGAAAGTCTGGTATTCGTATATATCTAAAATCATTGCCTCATGTCAACAGAGCGGTTGATGAAAATATTTTCTGGCTGTACATGATTGTACTAGAGCTGTGTTTTCGAGCCTTATCCAAGACAGAAACGGTGCCATGTATCATTTTCCTCAACTGTGTCATTATTATGGCTCTGAAAGGTCTTGACATTTACTATAAGCACTTGTGCCAGAGACAACATCTAGTTTAAATGGCTTGGTGTCCCCGCCCCGACGCAGATGTTGGTAAGACGGAATACAGGAATATTAAGTGACTGTTCAAACTCCACAGGACACAATATGAAGACAGAATTGTTGACTGTCTCTTTAACACAAACTTTAACCATGGCTGAGAATCATCCTCTCCACTTTCTGCATTTCATCACTTTTTTAATTAGGCCACAGCCAGTTCTCTTAAAAAGTATAAGCATGGCTACTTCATCTCCAGCAGCTTGGTTGGGGATATAGTGTGCACATCAGTTAGCTGCCAAATATCTGCAGTTTCATGCACTCATTTGAAGGGGGGAAACCTGGTTTACCTCTTCTGACACATCTGTGGGCACACCTGAGTCTGTCACTGTTAATTAAACGCCAAAATCCCCTCGCCTGTTTGCAGCACCACATGTTTAATGCGATCAGTGTTGCTGTCAGCACAATGTTGCTCTCTTTCACAGTCCTTATGCTCATCGTGGTCCCCGCATCTCAAGGATCAAGTGTTAGGCGAGTAATGTGACCTCATTTTTTGGTGAATGAATAGACACTATCATGATGCAAAACAATGGGTACGGGGGGGGAGGGGCTGTTGTCAGGGACCGGCTCCCAGATGGAGCCTCCCAGTCACAATATATAACTCACGGTGGAAAAATTGTGTCAAAAAAATCTGACCTTTCCTTTTAAACAGTAGAAAGCAGGCATATTGCTACCGCTGTGGGTCTGTGTCCTGGCGCCCAAGGGAAGCTGGCTATACTAAAGTATTCATCAGATTCATTACTCTGTCGTCCATTCGCAATAGATGTGCTTTAGTACAGATGGAAATCAGCCAATAAGGTGACATGCGAGAGCAGTGGCTACGAAGGCTTTCATAGCAGCTGCCTCCTTTAAGACCTCCAGTTAACCTCCTCCACAGTATCCACTTGAAACTCAGAGCCTGTCATGACTTTAAATTGTTTCATTCAGCTTGTTGCTGAAAGCAGCCTGATCTCTTTTTGATGAAAAAGGTATGAAGATGCAAAGTGATCTATGAAAATAAGTATTGTCCATAACACTCCTGCAGCCAATTTTAATATCAAGGCTTGTGATAAACGCTTCTCTGAAACCGATACTCTTTCATCACCCAAAGACAAGAAATTATCTCAGATACATCTGCTCTTTTTAGCCTTTTGTGTCAAAAGATACATATTCAATCAATGTAGAAGGACACCACTCGAGATAAATCAAATGCTCTTGGATTTACAAATGGGCCTAGGTTACCTGTTCAGATGCATATGGTAAGGTGTATGCATCTATTTTTAAAACAGAAATAAAGAAATCCAAATTAGAGCTGGGAGGTACTTTATTTCTGGCTTTTTAACACGTTGCTGCCAGTGTTGTTTAGTTAAATGCCATGAATTATGGCCTCATGTTGTAACTGCAGCTAACATACATTGAAAGCCAAATTTGCACACTGTAAACCATTTCCAAATGGATTACATTTATAGTCGTCATTTGTCAGGCAAGTCAATCCATTGTACTTTCGAAAAATTAAGCATTTCTATTTCTAATATATTTCAATTAGCACTAAAGTGATTGAGTGCCCCGGTGAATTAAAGCCTAAATGGAAATGCTTTCTCAAGGTAAATCCTTTCGAGGGAAATAGATGCTATGCTAGGTTTTAAAGCATCTTTCTAATATTCTTATAATCACTACAATTATAGGGGATGGGGAAAATGATTTGGGGTGGAAAATGGAGCTTTTACCCCACCCAGCTGTGAGCATCCACATAATTGCAATAATTCTACAGGAAAATCTCAGAGGAGTGTTTTTGTGTTGTGAGAAAGCTATAAGCCTCAAAATTAAACTTGTCAGAGAGTGACTGGAGAGGCAATAACAGGTTATCTTTCCTGCAATTTTAAAGTGAAGTTACTTGAAGCTGAATTTTTCAGAGGAGCATGGCCGCTGAGTTGGAAGACGTTTTTTTTTACATCAATGAAATTTTGGCTTGGAAACAGTCTATAATTTAAATTGAGCATTGGGCTGTGATTTGTCCACTTGCTATTTACAAGTGTAGTCATTACATGAGTGTGGATACTTCCAGTCAAGTGTTGTGAATTTTTAACAGACTGCTTAAGCAGATAGTTGACTTGTGCATTGATTTTCAATGAGCTGTATGAGAAAAAAGACTTTCTGTGCACAGTCTTGTGTTTATGTACATACTGTATATGCATATTGTCTTTTTGTTCAGAAGATAAAACTAGCTCTCTCTGACAGCTATTCCAGAGTAAATTTCTTTTTGACCAGCTCTTTTGTTGAACAGTGTACAGCCTTTTCTGCTCCAAATCATATGCCAACACTTCCAGTCTTTCATCACAGAGAGCTGCAACGATTCCTCAGAGCCCCTTCAATTAAAATCCTTAATCAATCAGTTAGCATCTCCTTGTGTTCCATGATAATTAGTTGTGCTACTCTGACAACATTGTGTAATCTCATCTGGGCCTCCTCAGTTGAGCCTAGTTATATACCAGCAATTCCTGGTATGCCTCTCATGTCAGCAGGTTATAGATGAAACTTGCTGACATCAGACTTTGAAGCCTTTGTGATGGCGAAGCTTTGAAACAAAGAGTGCAGGCGTTTGGGTGGTACACTTTACTTGGTATGCTGAGCATGAGAAACACCTCAACCTTTAGTAAGCTTCTGGGATACGTGATATTTCCTGCACAGAGATCTCTGCAGGAGGCATAATCATATATCCCTCTATTCAGCTCTGTTTAGTCCAGTCAGAGGGTGAACCTGTCATACAGTTTGATGGACCAAAATCTCTATATATATCTCACGACGTCAAAGTGTTTCTGAATGTTTTGAGCCTATTTCCAGTGAGTGTTAGTTGCAGAAGTGAGACTGAATCATCATCATCATGGGAGATATTCCCTAAGGATAGAGTGGTTGATGTCATTATCTCCAATGTACGCTCTTTATGTGTGAGCATGGTCTGAGGCTGGAGGGACTACAGGTAAACATTAGTTTGATCCCAAAGGAATAATAAATCAAAAGTGTTGACACTTGGTTGTCTTAGCGGTGCCCTTCAGTGAATTAAAACAGTCCAGAGGGATTTCAGCTCTTGTAGAGGGTATTTTCTCGTCCTTTAATGAAATTCAACATCGGTCTTGTATCTTGGGTTTACCCTAGAAAATGCATTTCACTCAGAGGAACCATGATTTTAGAGTTAGGAACAGTAAAGCTGGCCTGTAGGCTTTCCAGGACATGTTGAGCATGATATATGCGGCCTCACGTCACCTTGGAACTAACGCTCATACAGCATCAGGGCTTAAACGATTTCTTGAGAAGAAAGAAAAGAAAGTTGAGTAACTCGATTACTGAAGAATCATCAATGCAAATTATCTGCTTTGAAGCATTGTTTAAGCCATGTGACTAAATAGCGCAGTGTTTTGAACGGACTGTTATTACTGTGGTACAATGTGCCTACGCTGTGGACACGTGACATGAATAAGATACCTCAAAATCATGCATACATGCCTAGAATAGAAGACGTGATTTGACAGGGTGGATTGCAAAAGAGAGAAAATAGCAATGGGCGAAGAGGAGACACAGGCCTGAGAAAACGACACACAGTGGCCAAAGTTATGTCTGTTGTAAAACTACACTAGCTTACCACAATAGCATGATGTCAATACTTCAGCCTCGAAACAGAGAGCATCCAGTCAACGGAGCGGACCTAACATACAGTAACATTAACGTTACATTCGTGACGATGTGACACATGAGTTAAAAAGAAAAGCAAATTATTATCAATTTAAAAGAAAACAGAATTGCAACAAAATATGTGATATATTTTTAAAGTTTGCCTTCGAATATTCAGTAAAAACTAAAGAAAAATTAACTCTCATTTCTTTATTTTGTAAACAACAACAGTAACTCAGAGTGAGATTCAGATTCGGAATACAATATAAATAGTTCAACAAAATAAAATCTACCACAAATTACACATTTAAACAGCTCCCAAATACAAAAAAATGTACCCTGGGATCTGTCAACAGGCGATTTCCTTCTTTTAGCAAAATCCTAAATGATTGAAACATTTTTCTCATATGGACCTTTATGCTCTGCCATGTCTTCTCTGATCATCACGCTGTAACCTGTGACAGGCTGTTATGATACCAGAACTATAACACATTCGTATATGTAGTTTATTGTCGAGTCGCGAGCGTCACATAGGTTTACATTACCAAAGGTTTATGACAAAATCACATGGCGAGAAAGGAGAGGAAGAGATGCTGAGCTGCTGCCGGAGGAGCCGTTGATTGAGTTCCCTCTGCAGGGGCGGTCACTCCTGGTAACTTGCTTAAAGAGTCTGAGTAGTCCGGGGCTGTTCACCCAGCACACTCAGGCCATAGCGACGCCAGAGTTAGCAGAGCTATTGAAGCTGCTCTTCTTTTTGGAACCACCGCAGAGTCGGAAATATCACAGTATCACAGTATGAATTTTTCATATGATATTAAAAAATATACAGGTATTATTATGAACGAGATGATATGGCACACCCCTAGTTAGCATTAATGTTAGCCTGCAAGCACCTGGAGCTCTTCGCCCAACTGCTGGCAAAAGTCAGATAGTGCCAATTCTGGGGAACCCGCCAGCAGATGAACGTGGAGCTCCGGGCAGCACGGAGGGAAGCCAAACACCGTTTAACTGCACAAACTGTCCGCACCGTGTTGACAGAAAGCTGTTTAAAAATCAGCAAATTTTCCCTGTTTATACCGTAAATTGGTACTGTGGCTGTTTAGGCTCTCACAACTGCAGCATCTTATTTATTGTGTTTATTGCTTTTTAGAGAAATTGAGCTAACTTAGGGACATAACTATAGAAAATAAAACCCTACAGTCAGTTTCTGAAAGCCTGGGCGTCATTCGTGTTATTATTATGATAGACAGATACACACAGAGGAATTACTCCCCTCACAGCGATGCATAAAAATCCCACAAAATCTAAATATTAGGCGATGGGAGCAGCAGTTGGAGCCTCTGTATTGTGGGTAATTTAGGGAATAAAAAATGTTACAACCAATTAGTTGTTCATTTAAGATACCTGTCTTATTTTCTCTTTTGTATATTTACTATTGTTAGATTATTGCAACAGTACGTCTTATCTGATTACTTGATTAATTGACGTATTAATCAGCAGTATGCTCGATTACTAAAATAATGGATAGCTGTGGCCCTGTACAGCATGACGTCTTTTGGAAGCAAACTAAGGGGCTATATAAGATGACGAAATAGGTTGGATTCTTAAAGACTTGAAAAAATGTCCGTCACTTTTATGATTGCCATCATCCCTCAGATTCAAAGACTATCAGTGTCTCTTCTGAGTCACACATATTTCACTACTGAGAAACCTGTATAATTACCTTGTCAGTGTTTTCAACGGTCAAGCAAGGAAATTCTCCAAATTGAGAAAGACGCATCGACTGTAATCTCTATTTTAGCAGTTCAGTAAGCTCACTCATATGTTCACGACGGCTGGTCTCTCACAATTGATTAGAAACTCCAGCAGCTAAAGGAGATACGTATTGTCATAATTCATTTGGCTCTGTGTTGGCATGGCTAAAGAATTTTAATTGGAGTCGCTCTGAGCAGGTTTTGTGTTTTGTTTTTTTCTCTCTCTCTCTCGCTCCCCACTTTCTCCCTCTGTCATCTGCATAATGTGTGTGTGGATTTCAGACTGCTGTAAATGTTTGTTGGAGCCGAGTAATTGGAGAGTCTGCATTGGTAATTATTAGTAAATGGAGGAAGAAGCAGCGGAGCAAATCAATATCACTGAGAATGGTGCTACCTTTTGTTTCCAGTGGGGTCAGGAGTTAAGGTAACAGAAGTGTCATGCTGCACAGAGATGAAAAAAAGCCTCATTTGTGAGAATGATTCATTAGTATTGTGCAGACTTTTTGCACACGACCTGATATTCTATATGGTGTTGCAGCACTGTTGGAATACTGACGCATTCTTTGTACTGGAAAGCTTTTCGTTTCATTTTTCGGGTTGGTGAAAGGCAACCGTGACAAATGCCCCTATTTGATAGTCAGTGCTTAATTGTAGATTCATGACAGTGTATTAACTCTTTGCTATTTTGCACAGATGGCACAAATGGTTTGTTACTGTAGAGTAATCCAATTAAACAGAACAAAATCTGGTGTTGCTCAAGTTTAATTTAAAACAGTCCCCTCAGTATGTGACTTATGGGAGAACAGAACACTGTCATCAGTCACAAAGGTTAGTGCTGTGTTATTGAAAAGGCCCCCGACCTCCATTGTTTAATAGCATGTTTAGTGATGTGTACTCAAAATCTGGTTTAACAAACCCCTCCGAAAGCATTCAGTTCTTTTATGAGGGAAAAATATTTTATTTGTACACAACAGACTGTGAAGCTCCCGAAGAAAAAGAAAGAGGATTTAATCCAAACATAGAGGGAAAGCTATGACATTAATAGGCTGTCAGGCTTTGTCCCAACCACACCATGGCGGGGAGATTGACTCAATCTGTGCTAATGTTAAACAGAGAATTCATCAGCTGATCTGCGAGACTGCCACTCATTAGGATTCTAATTTTAGACTCGGGGGGGCTTTTCGCTATTCATAATGGGACTGTGATTTCTCCACACTTATCTGTCTATGTCTCTTTCTCTCCCTTTCTCTGTTTCCCCTTATCGTTACCTACCTCTCTCCTTTTCTCTGCAAGTCTACGCAGCCAATGCAAATGTAGTCATGATAAGTTACTACCTAATAATGGATGAGCTGTCTGGTGTTCTCAGTAAACACTCAAGAGTTCGTTCTGTTTTTGGTCATTTGCTCTGCTCATAGCTGTGTTCTGTTCTTTGTGATATTCAGCAGTCACCTCATTGTGCTTAATCAAAGGGATCACAATAAATCAGGGATTAGAAAAATAAAAGGAATAAACCGCAGCCACGGCCCATATCAGTCATCAAATTATCAATTACCAGTATCCCATTGGAAGCAGCGGCTGGAGGCTTTTAGACAATCTTATCGCCTATCGCCATTATAATAGAGATGCGCAAATAAAAACGGCTTCTTTGCTACTTGGGTTCTGCATATGTGCCTTCACATATGAGTCATTTCATTTACATTTGCTTATCAAAAAGTTAATCTCTACAAGGTGACAGGTAAATAGTGGCAGATAAATATGTCAGGCCACTCAATGCTCTTGTGGACAGGGAAAACGCACAACAGGGTGCTAACACAATTGAACACTCATTCTCTCACCCATAAACGCATTAAATTCTGCTCTCAAATGTAACCCTAAAGCTGCCTTAAAGTTTTTTATCAGTTACTTTTCCAAACATTTATCAATTACGAAATCTGCATGCCACTTTTCACATAGGCATAAATTAGACCCATCACACAGCACTTATTTAAAAAAGAAAATATGTCACTTTAAAAGCTGGTACACCCATTACTCCTGTGATGCTTTCCTCCAAAACAGCAGTGAAGAACACCAGGAGCAAATGACAGGGGTTGAGTTTTCATTAAAACAAGATTATGACAGGTGTGTTAACTGCATGCCAAATTAATCAGAGCATACAAGGCCAAATTGCCTCACAAGTTACCATATGACCGGTTGCTGACAAGCAATGTAGTATTTAAAAGGCTATTTCTGTAAATGGAGTCCAGGGCAGCGCTCGCTTCACATTAAACGCACAGCCGGGGCGACGTTACATCAATTCCAGCAAACTTCACAGAGAACAATGAGGGGAAAACAGCATCACCAATCTGTTTTAACCGCATATTCTCTGGTGTAGCTCAGCTGAAAACACAAAAACACAGAATTTGTCACCACGTTATGGCGTTCACCACCGAGCCTGTTTGTAACAGTAGGCCTGCTGACGTTATCTTCATGCCACCTGTTAGACTAACTTTAGCAGTTTAGTTAACAGACACCCGACTGTCCTGCTGTTATTACAGACCTGTGAACTACCCACGGACACTTGGGTCTTTCAAGGACTCACATCGGTGCACTGCTGTGAATAAACATAGGGGAATAACTGGATATTTGGTGTTATTTGGGGGATTAAAAACAGATTTTTCTGACTGGCGGGGGTTCCCTTTAGCATGGGGGCCCTGCATTTAATGATTTTGTGTAAATACATCCAACATTAAGTAACAACATTCTTCACATTATTGATGTCTAAGTGATCGTAATGTAATTTCTTTATTAAGTGCATAGATTTCAAAAGTAGCAGATAAAATATTTAAGTGGCAAACAAAATGCAGGCAGGAAAAAATAGCAGCAATATTGACCAGCTGTATTGAAGGTCCTGCTTCTTATCTCTTACAGTCTGCAATCAGAGTGTCTTTATGAAGAGTATCTTTTTACTTTGGTCACTTGGGTCAATATTGTCATAGTATTTGCTGCAGAAAATCTGTCTGGGTCAGTATGAGATGCCGGGTAAATGGTGTTGCCATCATGTAGGAGGTTTGATCTTTGTCCAAACTGAAGTACACGCCTGTTTCACGCACCTCTTCATGTTATGAGCTCACTGTGGCAGTTTTCTCCTCTTTTACATAAGCTTAAAACTTAGAGTTAGCACTAGCGGACACTGTTGACGAAGGCTACAGGAAGCTGTGGTTTCTTCACAAAAAACATCCTGACAATGTTTGGTCAGTGAAAAGCTTTTATTGTGAAGAAAGAAAGACAGAATATGTCAGTAGATTTTTGCTACTAGTAATGTTGCCAGATTAATGATGGTGAGGACCGGCTGCTTTGTCAAGAGGAATAAACACCATTGATTTAAAAACCAAATGCAACTAAGAGCCCACTGCTTTTTGATGTAATTATAGTCAACTTTCTCATTTCTACATATGATATAATTAATGAAGGGGTTTTCCTTTACATTGAGGTTTGGTATCACTATGACCAATTGTGTGTTTACACTGAACCATCCAACTTCGTGGTAATGCAATATTTATACTCCAATATCCTCCTGAGACTCTGTGTCCTCATAAGTGGATGTCACATTTTGGCTTTACTTGACCTTATACTTCATTCTACCAAACTTAGACCTGTTGTCCTCGTTCATGGACACTCTTTGTGCCATCTAGTGGTAGTAAGAGCACAATACACTAATCCATGTAAAAACAAGATGGCAGCCATCTCTGTCAAGTCAGTCTGCAGCTGATCCTGACACAAAAGTGGACAAGGTCCAAAACCTGATCACATTTTATTGTTGAAACTTGTTTATTTAAGATTAATAATGTTTGTAGTTTGATATGGCAACAGATTTGACCAATTATAGCAACAGTAACAAGCCAAGACACTGTTAATTGGAATGTACTCGTTTGAAGACATCGGGACTTCATTACCGTCCTACTGATCCTAAGTAGCTGGGAGAAATTAAAAATACATACCAAACAAAAATTCAGCTCTCAGGAGCATATACTGACATCTTTATCTGTGGTCTAATTATGTTTGACAAACATTTTGTAGGACACATTGTTTTGTTAGCTAAAATTTCTAGAGCTGAAACAATTAGTCGATTAATTGAGTCTTCAAGACAAAATGCCATTCACTTACTTCCACTTAATATTGTGAGGATTGTTGCTTTTGGGAGTTTAACATCAATTGGAAAGACATAACCTCAAGCTCAGAGAAATTAGTTTTCATATTTGTTGTGATGTTTTGCATGTTAAACGATTAATTGAGGATATAATTGTCTGATTAGTTGATAATGAAACTAACTGCTGCCTGCATCCCTAAAACTGGCTGAATGTGCATGGACACCCAACCAGCACTTCAAGGCTGTAGCCCAGGGTCTTAGCAGCAGAATAAACTACCCTGCTCTCAGACTCACAGAGTATGAGCTTGGCAGCATTTAAAGCTATGCAGCTAATTCTGAGGCTCTTGGACCAGGAAAAAGGATAGTGTTTCTCTCGGGAGATATTTTAACTATCCTCTTTAACTCCATCAAACTTACATGCAAGCTTTACGTAACAACATGGAATTAACCTCTGCTGGGTTCTCTGTAGTGATGTCAGGCTCTGTTTCTCCTCCTTCTTATACCCAGTTAGCAAAATGAAAAGGGGGGATTACAGCTCCGAGCTAATTAGCATCCAGTCCTAGAGCTACAAATGAAATGTATTTGTAGATAATACAGTGTATGTACCTACCATACCTCTGTCATGTTAAAATGTGCATGCCAATTGTTGGATTTAACACACACTCTTTCATCTTACTGTATTTTGAGAAACACAGTCAGGTGCCACAATAGAACTTCCCTCAGGCATGCAATCAGTTTCCAGCTCCTACAGTACGCTCTGCAATCTCTAAAACAGCCAGTTGTCTTCAGTGGAAGTGTGTGGGCCATGTCTTTCTTCTGCAAACCTCAATCCAGGCGCTGTCTTTGATTCCAGCACAATGCCCCCGCTGCCTTCCTCTCTGCACTGTGTGAGTGTCACTTTCATTTCAGAATATTCACCCTCGTTTTTGCCAGTGCAGTCGCTAATGGGTAGTCTTTTCAAAGCCCGGAGAGGATAATCCTGTCATCTTTGTTTTCATGGCCACCTCAGGGCCATTCAACAAGTTCAAAGGAAAAAATCTGCAGTGCAGTGTTTGTAAGGTTCGTTCTTGCTGTTGTGTTCCATATCTGCCATCACAGGCAGGGCTACATGTGGAAACAGGTGCTGTGCTGAATAACTTCAGTGGCATGTACTGGCTCACTTAAGGGAATATCTGAGCCAGATGCTTTATTATGTTGTGTTAATGCTGATGCCAGTGTGCCACAGCACAAAAGTGCGGGGGTGGGAGGTGGTTTCTTGAAACATTTGCACTCCTGGAAATTACTGCCTTCACAACGAATTTTGGCTTGTTTTCCAATTTCTTGGTCAGATGTGTTGACATGTAAAACAACCACCTGATAAACAGCAATATTCTCCCTGACAGGCCAATGTGGCCATTCAAAGATGATTACTTTTTCAGTCTCTGTGGATGCCACAGACTCTTCTGATTTCCACTCTAAAGTATTGGCTGGGTATTTCTTTCTTTGGAACAAAATGATTCACCTTGAGGGAGCGGCAAAGTTTGATTTGATTGTGAGGACTGTGGGAGAGAGCAGATTGTGCTTTTTCTGTGATGAAGAAATATTTTTGGGTAGTGTATTCCAGATCATCGTAAGAGTCAGAAGTGTTTACATTACACTGAGGAAAAGCCAAGGCTTCCTCGCTTGTATAACACAAGAATGGTGACATCGAGACGAAGTGATATCAAGACTGATGAGGAATTTTTTGGACACACAAACAGTGAGAGTGCAGGCATCATTATTACAGTGCAGAATAAACCAGTATACAAGTTAAATAAGGCTGATTTTATCATTGAGTTCAGGGCAGTGTTGTCGTGGTTAAACCTAAGGATCCATTAACATTACTGTGCAAGAGAAGGGAGGTCTTACAAGACATACAACGTAGTGTTTCCTCAAACTCACTTACATATGATCAGCTATGTGACTCTGAGTGTTACAGCAGTACTATGGTTAATGTTTTTAATATTTGGGAACTTACTACTGCTCATTTTGGCCAGTAGACAAAAACACTTCACTTCAGCTCTATCCATTATCCTACAGCAAACTGATATACGTTTATTTTATTTTTTTGTCGTTTATTATAACAGGTAATTATTTCAGAGGAAACACCAAATGAATTATGCATAACTTCAGTTGACCATGTCTCTAAGAAAGAATAGAAAGACCAAGTATTTATACTAAGAGTGGGGAATATAAACAGAAGGATTTGAAAGAACAGAACTGACATCATCAAGACCACTAAACTCTAAACAAAGCGGCTTTCCACTTGTAAATAAAGTTTGTTGATGTGCACTCTGTACATTTGCCTATAAGACTTTCTCAGCACTTGTGCAGTCTTGCAAAAGGTTTATTCAGGACATGTCTTTGAATTTGATTGTGTAAATTGTGATTTTAATTGTGTTTAAAAAGAGCAAGGAAAATAAGCTGACAGTTAGATGGCAGATACATAATACAGTCAGTTAGTAAGGAAGCAATTCCCCTTAGTTTGACTTTGTCTAAGTGATATGTATCAAGGAAAATCTTGTTTTGTGTAGGAGTACAGCATGATCTGATTTAGAAACAAAGAATTGCTTAATTGAGTTTAGTTTATTTCATAAAGGATTGAAAGATGGTGGCAAAAATACAAGCCTCTAAGACCTTGTCAGGGATAACACGACAAAGTCCAGGACCTATTTCATCGTGGTTTGTGATGCTCCATCAGTCCTTCCTTGTCACAAGATGGGGACACCAGTTCAGCTTCCAAACAGGGAGACATATGACCAGAATGTGCCACATCCCAACAAAACAATCCACCATAGACTCAAATAAATAATTGGTCTATTTTGTCAGGTTTACGTATTTCAGTTACTTATGAACTGAGTCAGATAATTCTAAGATAAACCAAAAAATATTTTTCACGTAAATCAAATAAAACTGAGATGAATAGACTTTGATAATTTATGTAACTATAGGTCATAGAATTTATGTTCATCCACATATTTGAAATACATGGAATTTATTAACAGTCGTTAACTGTATTCAAATAAATGCAACATATTTGATATGCAGTAACAGTAACTAGGCCTATATATTAAAGTAAATTTGGTAAATTCTATGAGTTTATGGTTACATAAAAATTCTCAAACCATTCACCTCAGTTTTATTTGATTTACATAAATCTTTTTATTTTTGAATTTTTTTTATATGCTTTATAATCCCAGCATGGATTGTCGGTGCCCTGCTCAGGGGCGCCTCGGCAGTGCCCAGGGGCACTCTCCAGCTACCTGTCCACGCTCCATATTTGGTCCAGATGGGGACTTGAGCAGGCGACCCTCCGGTTTCCAACCCAGGTCCCCATGGACTGAGCTACTGCCGCCCCACTATCAGTTCATTTTAACATTATTTGACTCAATCGGATGGAATTTTTTATGAAATTGAATTCACGATCAATCTACACTCTTCGTACAATCTGTGTACATGTAATGTTAACAAACATTTATAAAAGATCTATATCAATAGTTGGCTTTTTGGAGTGTCTTACTTATCTATAAAGTGAGTAGTTTGCAGCACTGAGACTGATACAATTCTCTTATAATCCATAAGGTTAGATTTTGCACTAGCTGTGACATTGGGTTGACACAATGTGTTTGTAGGCTGCAGGAGCTATTTATCTGCGTGGTGTGTCTGATTGGGTTTTCCAGGGCAACGGACAAATAAAGTGGAAGCTTTAACAAAAATATTAAATGTATTGGAAAAGCCTCGAGTAACGGACAAATACCCCATGTTCCATCAGGGTTTATGTGTGTGTGTGTGTGTGTGGAAGCAAAAAATGAATACTGTAATGGACTGACTCACTGTATATGTGACTATGTAACCTACTGTGTGTGTGTTTGTTTATACAGTATGGTTGTAGTACTTGTCATGGTGTATGATAAAGTGAGATGCCGCTGGCATAGCTGAAGTAGGCATTTCACCGTACTACATCTGACAGCAAGGAAACCTTCACTGTGAGGGAATGTTCAGAGCACTTCATATGGACACTTGCCAGTTCCTCCAAATTGATTTTTATTTTCCGCGATCAGCTCGAATATGCACTCCTTGTGTGTCAACTCAGCCGCTGCTTTGCCGACTAAATTATTCCACAGATAGATATATTTTTTTATCTCACAGTTAATAATAGGGGGGATACAGTATACAGCCGCATGAATAATTCATGCAGACATTCCTTTGTAGAGATTAAAAACGGAATAAGAATAATTCACGCTGTAAGCTTACATAAATGGTTTTAGAAACAGCTAATCAACTAGCGAGCCTGTCTAAGGCAAGGCAGCTACCTAAAGTTGTGAGTTCGTCCTCAGAAGTGCCTGCTTAAATCCAGATGAGAGCCAGCCAGAGAATAAATTCAAAGGCTTCTGTCCATATCATCTCAACCTCCTCCTCGAAATAAATTCTTATGATTTTCTTCTGGACGTGACACGCCGAAGCCTTCCCTGGTTTACTCAGCCACTGAGGAAGTGACAGGTCCTAATTACACAGACTGGGGGCCGAGAGACACTTAAACATTAACAATTATGTGGGGATAAAAGCAGCAGATAAAAGGAGGAGAATAACAGGGAGAAAAAACAGTGCAATAGAGAAAATGAAACAGGAAAGGGATTTAAAAACCAAAAACCGACATCATTTTGCTGATAAAGCAGGCAAGAGATTGAGTTTGTGGAGAGCAAAAATGACAGTAATGGTTCTTTCGACTTGTTTCGATATCGTAATCAGATTTAGAGTCACATCATGTATATTTATTCAGGATGGTTTTTTACATAATACCCTTTGTGCTCACCAATTGCACAGATCAGTCATGCCTCAGTGCGCACCAACAATTTCTCAACCCATAAGCTGAACCTTTGTCCTTCATTGAAAACCAGTGAACATACAGCAGACTGTTATTAGATGTCTTCCCAACCATATGGTTTGCAGGCTTAGTAATTGCCTGGGCCTGCATTACAGAGCATTGTGGATGAATTCATGATCTGAACATGCTGTGCTGTTTAGCAAACAGTTCTAAAGGACACTGGCCTTCTGTTTACTCCACTGTAACCCTCCGAGCTCTAAATGGATTAATGATCCTGAGGTTGTCAGTTCAAAACGCAGGCGCAGAGGATACTGCTGATGTGTCCTTGAGCGAGGCACTATAATCTAAGTTGTGTCAGTTAATATCTATCTTCATAAATGCATTACACACATATCATAGGTTATGCAAGTCACCCTCGATGAAGTCAGGAGAAACAAACAATGTGAGCCCCAGATAGCACCTTGGCCCACAGCACAGTCCCGGGGAATATCAAGTGGCTGTTGTCTGGGTTGCATTGCCTTGTCATTGTTTGGAGTCCCAATCATAATGTATTCTGTAGGCGCATAGAGGCCCCTTTTTTGCAGGCAGATATAAATAGTTGCACTGTTCCTCATAGGTTCTCATCTTCTGTCAATATTTATGGCTCCTGATACCTACCTTAGTGTATGACAAATGTTAAACACAGTAAACAGGGCTGTGGTGCGTTGCTGACATGCTAGGGGGCTTGTGGGCATTGCTTTATCGGGGCAGCATAGCTCAGACACTTTTCTGAGTGGGTGGTTTGCTCAGACCTGGACCTCACGTACTCTTGGAGGGGAGTTTGCAGGGTTGCCCAATTAGTGCTGAAAAGTGTAGCAGTGCGTCAGCAGGGAAGTGTGCACCAGAGGAGGCGTGTCATCAATCATCACTCCAGCTCCAGGCTTGTTCCAACCCTTTTCCCTATCTGGCAGAAGGAGAAAGAAGGAGAGGGAAGAATGACAGTGGCCAGCCAATTCCAGGAATGACAACAGACTGCACTAGAACTGACTGCACTGAAGTCTTTGGGCATCAATAAAGGGCAGCTATTTCGTTTGATCGTTGTTTTATATTCTCAGAGGTACAGAGATTTGTGAAATATGCATATAGTTTAAGGATAAGTCAGGTGACATTCTGTATTTTTCTTACTAAAAACTAATCCCATAAAAACAGCATAAGCTACAGTGAACTAATTATAGATGCACAGATTGGCTGAAGATTGGTATTAGTTGATAATTGTCAGCAAAAAAGATGGCATTTACTGATGGTAGAGGACGATGTTTTTCTGTTGTGTCACATCACTTTTGTGCAGGCTAAAAAGCAGGACCTGAGATTAATATCGTCCCATCGTCCCAGGCATAATCGAAAACCTGTTTGGGACAAACAGAGACCTTCCCCCAGAAGACTCCAAGACAAAAAGACACCTTAAATTACCTATTAAAGCGGCAGGGGACGCAGCCTATTGTTTCCCTGATAATGCTACATTGTGAACAACAAATCTGTGTTAAAAAAGGTTAACCTAACTGAGGTTGTATTAAGTTACATTATGATGTGTTCAAGTTCTTTCAGTAAAAATGAGTATTGGATGAAGTTTCATTATAATGTTATGATGTGTAAAGTGTAGATTTTGGCAAGAAACTTGAATAACTAGAGTTGTTTGAAGGAGAAATTTGCAAATGTTTTCTCAGCAACATAAAATAGATACCAGTATTAGAGAGGGAAATGTATTATATATAGCAAAAGGGCTTTTGAAGCAGTTATTTCAAAAATAGTTTTCATGTGAAAGAATGTTATATTAAGGTTGTTTCATAAATTTGCAAGGTTGAATTTGTGCTCAGTCAAAGAAAGTGTCATAAAGGGCTGTCAAACTGTTATTTTCATAATGAGGATTTCTTTGTTTCCCTGACACAAAAGGGGGGAAATAAATACCACACACAAAACCAAAACAGAACAACAACCAGAAAAAACACTGGTATCAAATTGTTATTTTAAAGATTGGTATCAGCCCAGAATTTCACAATTAGCGCATCCGTAGAACTGATCATAATGTATATATCCTGTATAGTCAAAGCCTATACTATAACATACAACATCGATCCCACATACACCTTCATACTGTTACAACTACTCACTAACTCACCAAATCTGTTGTTGAAAACAAACCACAACAATTGTAGTATTTACTTGTGTTTGAGTATGGTTCGCTCCACAGTGCCCAGCTGTTAAAGGAAGATATTTCGCCATTATACGGGCAGGTGTGGATCAGCAGGCAGAGTCAGGTGTCCACTGAAACTATGGTCTGCAGTTTGATCCACGGCTCCTGCTGTCCGTGTCGAAGTGTGCTTTATCAAGACACTGAATGCCAAATTGCTCCCACGGTTGCTGCCATCAGTGTGCATGTGAATGGGCTTTTAAAGATTTATTTCTGGAGTGGGAAAGAAGGGGCTTGGGGCTAAGAACAGGCTGGGGGAGTGCCACATAAACATACATAAAAAATGAGTAAAATAAACCTATTTATGAAATCAATAGTGCAAGATATTAGTAATCCACATTTTTTTTATTTCTACCAAAGCTGTTTAACTGGAACTATAAAGGAATTAAATATGGCAGATCATGGAACATCATTAGTGCTGTGTGTATGGGTGTGTTTGTGGTCACCAAACACTGCCAGTATGCAACGACATCATGCATCATGACCTCTGACAAATATTGTTCATTCAACCTTCTGATGTTTACAGCTCCTCCCTTCCCTCCCGTGTCACCCATGTATAAACCAACTGTTCCTCGTTGGCTTTAACACTGACACATAGTGTGACACTGGCTCAGAGATTTGTAACGTTTCCAAAAATGGGTACTTAGCTCTGTATGGAGGGCATAATGATAATGACAGTTCATCATCATATAAAATGCCTCTCATTTAGGGAGACTTCTCACTGCTTTGTCACAGTCTTGACAGTGTCAGCACCAGCTAATGAAAGCTTAAAAAATCTTCTCTGAATATTATCTTTGAGGCATTTTATCATGTATGAAACTTCTAAAAGCCCCATACTTCCGAGTTAAAATCACGGTTATATTTCCTGGCACAAGTCCTTTTGTTCATTTTATGCCCTCTGCTCTATAGCAGAGAACGTCCATGTGGAAAATGCTTTAAGATAATCTCCCCTTAGGGAGATGTACAGTAATATAATACAGGATAGAACAGAAGCTGCCCTCACATGGAGCACTGAGACAAGGGCTGTGATACAGAGAATTCAGCCAGATGATATGATATGATGCAGTTACGGCTTAATTCAACCTTTCAAAATATCTGCATGCCCAAATTGGTCATTCTGGACTGTAATATCAGGACCAGGTTTGCAAACATGATATGGCCTGTGGCTCACTGTCCAACTGTCTGACATCCACCCTTCATAAAGCAGTCATCAACATTAGCTGAATTGCGTAATTAAGTTTTTGTCCCTCCATTAGAGCAATATTTCATCACTTGCAAATTATCCTCAACAACATTATCTTGATGTTAATGTCCATATGGCATTTGTGATGACTGTACCATTCCCACTGGCAGGGGTATAAAATGTTATTGCACCAGTGGAGATTTCTCTTGATTAGGGAAAAGCAAATGATTTGACACCATGATATCATTGAGGCTGGCCAGTTATTTTATGCTTTTAAGGTCAGAGTTCAGTGTCTTTGGCTGTGTTCAGAGAGCATGGCCTCATAGTAGGGCTAAGCAGTATATCAACTTTTGAAGGCATATTGATTTATTTTCAATACAGATATAGGACGAGATAATACTGTTTGTATTGATACAGTTTGATGTTGTGTTACATCACCATATCTATTGTAAAGCCGTGCCAATTCACATCTCTCTGCTCAAACACACTCCCTCTCTCCAGAGAGAGAGACACAGTGCCAGTACTCTATTTTAATCAGTCTGTTAATCAGTACGTTCAAGGCTATACAGTGTCTCAAATCAACTTGCTGACTTACCGACCAAGGGGACTGGTAGAAGTTGCCTTTTTTGTGCCACATCTGCATTTCCTTCAGTACATTTCATTGATTTAATAAGGTATTATGTTAAATACAAACATGAACAGGCCAGAGCAAAATTTGAAGCAAAATTATCATCATTTTTTTAATATTTAAAGTCCTGATCTCAATATTACACTTAAGTACTTGATATTAAATGTAGGCCTGCTTAAGGATCAAGTAAAAGGAAATTTGATGCTTAATCATTTAAATCAACTTACACCTCCTTATCAGACTCCTCGCTCTCTACCCCAATTACCTTCTTCTTTACATGGTCCGTGAGGTCTGGCCTTCTGCTCCTGACCTGTGGCAAATGATAGTTTAGTGGAGTAGCTGATGTCCTGTATTGTAAACAGCGCCAAAAAAACTAGGGATGGTCACTCAAGATGGTCACTTTCACAGCAGTGTTTAGACACAGACAGCAGAGGACAGAAGGAGCATGCCTGTAAACGACACCAGGAGGCGATAAAAAAATCTCCTTTATAGTTTTTATGACATGGCTAATTTGGTACAAACATTCACCTGGATTGTGGCCTATAGCCTTCCAAGATTTACTTGCAAAATGGAAAATCTACCTGCATTTGGTACTTGGTGGGTGTTAATTTCGGACGCTGACATCGACCTGTATGTTACATGTGCTACGCAAACATCGATCTGCGCAAAAAATGACCGCTGTAGCACCCGTGCTAGCTTTGTGCTGTGTGTGTATGAGACCCAGCAGCTTGTTTTTGTGTGAGGTGAATCAACAGTGCATTGCTATGCTACTTTGGTAGTTATAGTCTGTCGTGCGATGATGAGACGGTGTCTGGATACGGTTGTCAGATGTTTATAAAAATGCAGCGCAGTGACAATACAGACATTCATGAGACATATATAACACGGACAAACAAAGTCTCCCAGTGTTATGTAAATAAATACAAATAGATAGTGTGTATCCGCATGTACCAGTCTGTATCCCTTATAAATTTGGATTTTTTTGCAGGTCTGTGAACACAGCGCAGACGGAGCTTTTTTTTCCTTGAGCAGCAGTTTGTTAAGTTTTGAGTTGCGGGGTGGATAATTGATCAGTCGATCTGATCAGAGCTGATGAGATAAGATTGATGGATGACAGGAACAGCTGTTTGCGAGTGAAAGCAAACTTTAGACCCGTTACAGTGAACGGTTATGTTTCACTTTCACTGTGCCTGTTGTTCTGCTGCTTTGTCTGTGAAGCAAATAATAACTTAACGGTGTGTATATTCCAACGGCGCACCTAATTAACAGTCCAGCTCCAAAAATAGAAAATGTAAACATGGCAGCAGATGTTGTAATCGTGGATCTATCACAAATAACTGAATGTGTGAACTCTGTATTTTGAAACAGGGAAGCAAACCCTGTCTTTGACCGATGCCCGAGCCACATTGCCAGTGTGAGCAATGTGTGTGAATCAAGGACATAGACTGTAAAAATAATGAACGTAGCAACCATGATGTCACCCACCGGTTTGTGGGCTCCTGTTCTGAAGCCTCAAGTTTGGCATCATGGCTGTTGCCATCTTGGATTTTTGGGGCCAGAGGCGACCATATTTGGGCGAGAGGCTGGCACTGTGGATGAGCGAGGGCTGGATGTGACTGAGGAGCTGAGGACACTGTGGGTTGCAGCAAAATAGACACTGAAAACTGTTGATAGTCATATATTGACAGTATACCAGCACCATTACATTTTCAATGTCTGTATCTGTAGAATATCTCACAGCAGGACGAAAATATAAATGCTTTTAACTCTAAATTTCTTGTTTTGGTTTCAAATTCAAAGCCTTCTGGCGTTTCTATGGACAGAATCCCTTAATTTGTTAAAACAAGGCTTTTATTGTAACATATTAATGGCTATCATCAAAGGCAAACTCAATGTAGAAACACATGGGCTGGTAGGCAGCTGCGCCCCAACAGCAATGCTGTCTGTGTGAACACCACATGCGTGTGAGCCACAGCAGTTCATCAAGGTAGCTGTCAGGCACAGGTGGCCCAGGCATTCACTTCATAGAACATACGGAGATACATATATCATGTATCGCCATTTAGCCACAATATACTGAGATATGATTTTTGGTCCATATCACCCAGCCCTACTTCATGGCACCATGTGCTCTTCATAGACGGTCACACTCACATGGGAGAAGCGTGCAATTTTAGACAAAAAGCGTCCGGGGGAGAGTAGGATCTACTGGCAATAACCTCTTCTTTTAACCGAGAGTCATGAAAAGGCAGGGCTGACCTACATGCTGTAAGGAGGATTCTCGCTCTCTTGTTAGTGTGTACTGGTGGGGAATTGAGGTCTTTTCTGTCAGAAGGTGATACGTTGAAGCTGCGGACTATCAGCTAAGCCCTAGGAAAGAAAATAAGAGAGCGAGATGGAGAGAGCAAGCTCTGTGAGAAGGAGCCAAACACTATCCAGCTCATGTGTGTGTTTGTGCACATGTGTGATTGTGTAATATGTTTGCGGGGAGGTGTGTACGTGGATAAGTATGCTTGTGCGTGTGTGTTCATGTGTGAGAGACAGTAGGAGGGGTTGACTGACAGGCCTGTCTCCCACAACACTATGGAGCTCCATACATCATTAATCGCTGACAAAAATGAACATTCTGCTGTATCCTTTGAGGGCTAAAAGACCATACCGCCGGCTTTTCCTATTGTAAGCCTGTGTGTGTGCGTGTGTGTGTGTGTGTGTGTGTGTGTGTGTGTGTGTGTGTGTGTGTGCATGTGTGTGTCCACAATACAAGATGTGTAGGTGAGAATCCACTACCAACTTGAGGTTTCTGACCTGTGTGTTTGGTTCAGTGCCACTATGATGGATGACATGGTTATCAGACTCTTGCCTTCAGGATGGGGGCTGTCCTATCTTGCTGTCAAGGTCAGTGGTTACTAGGCTTATAACAGAGTGGCAACCTAGTGAGCTCACTGAAATGCACCCTATATTCCATCAAACATCCATCATATCAAACAGATTCAGTGGACCCACGAAGAAGCCACCCATTGGACGAATCTGATTCTAACAGGGGCGAAAATTATTGTAAACTATATAGGATTACAAGTATGGGATTATCTGAGGCCAGCATTAGCTGAGTGTTATGATGATGATGATTAGATTTGTTTTTTTATAAAGAAATAATGCAGCTCTGTGTGTGAGGATAGATTCCAAAAGACAGGCGTCTATGTGTGCCAGTCAAACGGCAGCTTGGTTACAGCTTGATTGGGACTAATGTTGAGCCAGGGAATTAGCCTCTCCCATTAGTCCGCGGGGAGTTGATAACAGATTGCAGGCTTTAATACTAAAATAGCCTCACCAGAAATGAGCATATACCATAGCTACGACTGCAAAATCCATTTATTGAGTAATCACTCAGTTCTGAGATCAAAGGCAGCATCAAGACATTATTCTGCATTTAGTTGGACACTGAGACATAAAAAATGATGCTTGTTTTCTCTGAACTCGCTCAGGTTTCATAAGACAAAATCTGTCTTTGATAGATTGGGGTTACATAAAAACAACCATTAGCAGTTAGTAACAGGGTCTGGTCTTGGTATAAGTACATAAAAAAATAATCTTGATGTATTTTTGCCTTGCTTTGCTTTTTTAATGCCTCTGTGGGCTTGTTCGGCTTCTCACAGGCCAGGCTGATGCTTTACACATTTCTGCAAAGTTAGAATTTTCTCAGCTAACCTGCTGATCACAATTTTGGTTGATTGCCTTCCGGAGGAGCTGCTACAGCTACTTTGAATCTCATGGGCCAGTGAGATTACTGTCCTTAATTTAGCAGTTTCTATTGTCTTCACTTTCAGGCTCTCCTACAAGTGATGGCTCTGCTATGCCAGAGCAGGTGTGACCACAGCAGTCTCACTCAGATGCATTGTTTTGTCACTGGCTTTGTGTTGCGAGCAAATTAAAGATTATATGAAATACAAATCTTTAGGTCACCTTTCCTACACCTGTGTGTCTGCTGTCCTCTGCAATACCCTCATCTGTCTACAGCATTATTGCAACAGGCATCTGATAACATGTTGTAACAGTAGACTTACAGTTGTCTTAGTGCTCATTTGTGCTTGACGTTAGATACATGTAAGGACATGAATGCAGCCTTCTGTCTGTACTCTGTGGGGTTTTTGTTTACAGTATTTATACACTTTCTGAAAGCTTATGAATACAGATAAAACAGATCAGTTCCAGCAGAGATCGTGGGGGCAATGTAGGGTAGTTTAAGCAAGATACAACTATAGAAGACAACAATGATATTTATAAAATGGTGGAAAGAAACTAATCTGCCTTAAAAGGTAGGCCTACCTTATTACAACCGTCTCCACTATAGTTTAAGCAAGATACGACCGTAGGAGACAACTAAGACATTTAAAGAATGGTGGAACAGAACAAATCGGTAATATAGTGAAAAGAATTCTCGTCCACATGTCGCGCAGTCTACGGCCATCTACAACACTGCCTCCATTAAAAGATAGGCTTACATTATTATGACCTACTCCTCTGTCTCCTCTTTTGTTGTTATCGAAAATGTTTGACCCTCTAGTGCCATCTGTTGGCTGTATCTATACCATCATGAAGGACACATGGAAGTATGAGGGCAGTGACATTTATGTTTGAAATTGACCTACCCATTTCCATACGTAAAGAGAGCGTAAATGGGCCCTTAGGCGTACATCAGGAATGCAGATATAAAGTAGGGATGGGTGCATTTTAAATATCTTCCATATTCAAGTATTCACATTAAATTATTATTGAGTACTTGCAAAAAACAAAAACCTAATGTAAGATAGGGCTGCAACTAACGATTATTTTCATTGTCGACTAATCTGTCGATTATTTCTTCGATTAGTCGACTAATCATTTTATCGAAAAATGTGTTAAAATGTTGAAAAATGTCGGTCTGTCTCTCCCAAACCCCAAAATTATGTCATCTAATGTCTTGTTTTGTACTCATGCCAAAAGGTTTTAGTTCACCATCATGGGAGAGTGTGTAAAGCTGCAATGAGAGTATTTTGGGGTACTTTTATAGTACCTTTCTATGAAAAATGACTCAAACCGATTAGTCGACTACTAAAATAGTCACCGATTATATTGTGCGAAAATGCTTGGCGATGTTAGCCTACCTGTCTGTACTGCTCACACTGTAAAGATTGGCTATGATACTCAAAGTTTAACGCTACCCAGCTTTTACTGCACAATAATTTTGTTTATTTTGTCGAAGTACTTCCACTCTTACACTCAGTCGCTATACTGCCTGTAACGTTATGTTGCGTTATTTCGAGTGACTGAAAAGTGCATGTTATATGCGGGTTCGCAGATCTATCATTTAACCTATTTTGGATCTTTGCTCATAGTCATACAGTAGATCGTAGTCACATCATTGCATCCCATACAAAAAAATATACATTTTTAATATGGAACAAGATAGATAGAAAGTATATATACATGTTCTCTTTTACAAAGCCAAAAAACAAATAGATTATATGTTGAACAAATACTGACGTCCAAATCAAGTACTTGAGTGCACATGCCCATCCCCAATATGAAGGATGTGACGGTATTCCTCTCACTGTAGTGGTAGGACACTGCACCCATGGATATTCAGTATTGTAGGAACTAAACAAGATGGTGCCCATTAATTTGAATGACAATTGCTCACTGAGCACTGAAGCCAATATAGTTGTCTTGCTTCATGGTTTACGTCTGCGTGCTGTGGCCCACTGCACATGTGCATTAGTGTTTCTGTCCCTGGCTACACATGCTCAGTCCTGCTTGGGCCATAAACACACAGGGAGGATTTCACCGAACAAAAATTACTCTTTAAAAATGTGTAATACAAAGAGAAATAATTTATCTTAACTGTCGTTTGAGGTGTCCAGTCAACAGTTTTACAGATGTCCCTTTTTAAATGGTGTTCATGGGTTAAATGCTTTTAGGGCCACAGAGGATTTTGTGCTTCAGTTACACAGCTGGCCTTATTGCATCCATGACTACACCCCAGTGATTATGCAGTTAACTAGCACTTAGATCATGAAGTGTTTTTCCTCTTCTTCTTTCTTTCTGCAATCTTTAAAACTTCTCCTTTGACTAGACAAAACACAGCATATCAGTGGACAGCTTGAACCAGGAAGCAGTGGCAGGAAGTGTAATGTTTGCAAGCGAGTTTTCTACCAATAATGTTCCTGATTGTTCAAGAAAAATTGTAGATTCTTGCTTGAGATGAGAGAAAAAAGCGGTAATGAGCTTAACCATGCAATAAGTGTGTATTATATGCTGTGGTACTGCAGTAACAATACTGGGACAACCCATGTATCTATTGTTTTGTAAATTGTGAGTTGGGGGAGGGGTTCATTCATGGCTATAATGTAATCAACAAGAGAATCTTTGTAGATGAGGCTATTTTTGGAATACATGTATGGGGGTGGGATGCGTCGGCCTTGTTAGACTGAGAAGTGGAGGATTAAAATACCTCTTAAAGGCTAGACATTCTACAGAATTGTTATCATACATGTTCTGCACCGTATCAACAGTGTCAACAGTCAGTGCACCTCTCAAAACAGTCACCGGAAAGACATCTGTGCTGTGAAGGACTTGGCTCGTTCGCAACGTAACCAAACCCCCGGATGATGGAAGCAAAAAGCAACCAGAGCTCTGTTCAGCCATGCTATGCTAAGCTGTGTGTAAAAATAGATTCCATTAAGCCCTGATTTTCACAGTGCTGATATGATTTGCCTCCGAATGTATAGGGTGAGTGCTTGCAATAACTCTTGCTAAATATTTTCTCCAATCATACCCTAAAAAGGAGGCTAGCAAGATTGCCTCCAGGCTCTTAAGACACACTCTCTGTCGGATGTTTATAGTTAAATGAATAACGCACAGTAGTTGAATTGTGTTTTAGTTTTATGTTGTGAATATTATATTCATAAATTATTGAAGAAATACCTCCCATCCATCTCAAGGTGTCCAAGGCTCGAATTAAGAGCATGGAAAGCATTCTCTCCCATCAAATAGAAAGCATGTCAATGGAAAAACCCATTACGTTTGCCTTTAGGCGCTTTCCTATTTAACACTGTTTTCTTTAATGGGGTTATTCAGTAAACCTTGCGGCCATCTTAAACTAATTGCATGTTTCATAAACTGATAAGGAAAAATCACACAGGTTACAGGCTGCAGCCCATACATCTTATTTAGATTCCTGCACTTCTGTAACCATCCAATTTAAGAGCTTAGCAGACTTTACTTCTTATCAGCCATTTTACCTTCAGCTGAAATTACATACTCTATAAACTGGGTTTGTGAGGGCTAGATTTGGTTTGGGCTGTACAAGGCAATGCAGTGCTGTGATCCCAGTCATATGCATGATGAACGGGGATGAGTCTGAATCATAAAATCAGTTCTGTGTTGTGTTGCTTGTCAGTGTTTGATGAGGTGAGCTTGTTGTATCTTGTGCAGAATCATCAGCCCATCCCCTCAAACCCCGCAGAGTACAGTATTGTGTATTGGTGTGCATGCGTATTTGCCATTGGCTCATTTGAATGTGTGCGATGTCGGTAATGAGCAGCCAGAACTGGTGAGGCATAATAATGCCCAAGGAAGGGATGAGATGGATTCTCTGCTGGGTGTTTCTCTTTTACCATTATTATCCTGGTTGCCAAGATGTTAAAGTCCCGGATGCTGCAGCAATTTACATGGGCCTAATGAACCTGTTAGCTTAGACATGCATTCCCCTGCTACTCCCCTTCACTATGGGCACATGGGTGGAGAAGAATCAGGCCCAAATCCATCATTTAATAAGCTTTAGATAACAACATCATGACGGTTAATATGTTTTTGTGCCATTCTGGCACTGCTTTTGGAGCTCTGCCGTTGCCCTGCATGTTACAATGACTTTATGCAGTGATTGGATGTGCTAAGCAAGAGGAACACTTTTCTCCAGGAATTTTGATTGGTTTTGTCATTAAGGAGATTAAGGGGAAGAATAACAATTGATCAGGACTCTGGTACGTTATTGAATTAAACCAAATTGTGATGTGTGTGCTGCTGCACTTGGATGATTTTTTGTGTTTTAATAAGTTGGAAGATTATTGCCACTAATGCAAAACTTATTGTATAATTTGGTTTCCTACTCACTGCCAATGAAAATTTTTTTCTTTCAATCCAGACACTGGGGGCTTGTCTGGAGAACACTTCCAGACAATAAGACCAATTTCTTGTTCAACACTACAGTACCCTCATTTAGCTCCAACTAATTATGCTTAACAAGGTCATTTGGTAACAGGCAACTGTCACAAAAATGACAATGGAGGTTTGGGTAGAGCCAGTGTCCTCATACGAAATGCGATTATGTCATTTAGACTGCAATTTCATAACTTTGCTACCCATCGTTATTCTTTTTTCTATGCCCGTCAACCTTTGTCCACACTAACATGTTTTAAAGTAATTGAATTGCTGCTTTACAGCAGTTACTTGCTCTATAGACAAAACTGCAGTCTCAAGGCCTCTAGATGTTACGACCTAATTTATTTTTTGTTAACCTTTCTATATCTTTATATTTTGTGCCAGTAGAATTACATCAGACTTCACTCAGCTGTGATTTTTTATGTAAACAAAGGGCAGACACAGGGCAGTCGGAGAGTTTGTTTGGAGTGAGTTTGGAAAGAGGAAGAGCCAGTTGGAGAGCATCAACATAAGCCGGTATGTATATGTCTTAAGATTCCAACAGAAGCAGGGTATTTAGCCATGTTTTGGTTAAATGTGATTGCCTGGTTTATTATGCTGCAGGCTTGGTTTGGAAGAGTGTCTTTTGATACTTTTTCTCCCCATGAATGTATTGAGCTGCTAAGTTTGGTAATGTAACCGAGCAACATATCCTCATACAACAACAGTTACTGTGGTTTAAAGGGAAATTTCAGTTTATTTCAACCTGTCTCCTATCATGCTAAATTTGTTTCAAGTGACTAGTGACAGAAAAATAATAGTTAGCATGTTAGCCGTTAGCCTAGATACAGCCAGGGCGCATAGTAGCGTCACACCTGTTAAAACGTAAGTGAACGGGCATACTTCAAGTGCAAAGTTTACTTTACATAGACGGCATATCTTTTCAATTTCTCCTGACATTGTGTTGTTTGGTTTGTTCACCGCTTCGCGACATGCGCATTAAGGCCCGAACATACTCGGGCGGAACATACGTGGAATAGATTTTGCGGAGGTCCGCGCGGACTCAAAGTGGACGTCCGCAAGCCCTGTGCACGCAAAGCTCAGATTTTATGACCGCGCGGACTCCGCTCTGCGCACCAGTGACTGCTCAGCATGTATTTTTCACATCGCGGGGATTTTTTATGGACATTTTTACAGGAAACTACAACGCAGAAGTGCGCTCGACTATGAAAGCCCGAATGACTGCGGACATTCCTCGCGGAGTCCGCTCCGCTTATAGGACGCATGAGTATGCTTGTGTCGAGCGGGCGGAGGCCCCCCCCCCCACCCCACCCTCCGCTCTCTCACTAAGCAGCCTCCCTCTGTCTCCTCTCACTCAGCCTCGTTCAGCCTCGATCTCGTCAGCATGCTCCACACATGCGCTGTCTCCCCCCCACACCTCGCGATTGCATCGTCATTTAAAAAAGACATTGTGAAGCAACCCTTCTATCGCCGATGGCCGATCGGATCGCCCATCGGCACAACCCTAGTCCCAGGATAACCAAATAATTAAATGGCTATTTGATAATCATATATTTGCAATATCCAATTATATCCATAAGGTGTGGAACAGAAGAAAGCAAGCAACTTATGCACACAGATAGATCGTGGCTCTAAAGATTGTCCTTTTTATTTTGATTTATTTATTTTTATTGATTGTTATTTGCAGCTTGTGTATATGTCATGTTTACTGTTCTATGTTGGCGTAATGGCACTGGAAAATGTTTTGTTTAAAATGCGTCTGAATAATCACATTAGGGATGGGCTGTCTTGGGCAGCCAGGCACGAAAATAAAATTTCATTTCATTTCACAACCTTTTTCTTTCAGAATTCACATTTCTCTCTTTCATCTAACTATAACTAGCTTGATTGCCTTGTTCATGCATTTTAAAAAGCACTTCATTCAAACTGGACTGAAACAAAATAAAACTCAGAGTAGCCATGTTAATTGTTAGCCCACTGTCCCAGTGTAGCGGTGTACTCTCTCTTGCGTCAGTCATGAAACACTGTTGGCACCCGCCGTTTATTCCTGCATCTGGCAGAGGAAATATTTTCACAGTCAGTCTTGGCCTCATTCATACACGTGCTCTCACACAGGGAATATCAAATAAAAAAGGAGTGCAAGTTAGCTAAACCCTGAGTTATGCTAACCACGTTACACACAAATTTTTAAAAACACTGTCAACTTTTACGGAAGGACGTGCTCAACCAATCAGGAGCTCCAGTCTTACAAAAGGTAACATATACAACCCCTTAGATATAAAGTTAAGATAATTAATACAAAATAATTACGGAGCTGATAACATGTGCACCTACCAGGGAGACAACGCAGCCAAAGTGTTGCTATCTTCCGGGGTACACGACTCTAGTCTGCAGGGGTGTTGTGTTCACTGACCATAAAATAAATCAGTTTCAGAGAAAGTATAATAAAGCAGTGTGAGCCATGGCAAGTGGGATCATACATACTGTATATTAACTCCGTTACACCAGCAATCACCAACTCTGGTTTGGTAGAATGCTTCATTCGCATCCTCCCATGACCCTCTACCACTGTGCCAAATTTCACATGGATTGACCAAGTCAGTGAGGAGAAAAACGTGGAACAGACGCACAGACAGACACACCCACAGACACACCCACAGACAGAGTTTTCATCATTATAGTAAAATGATACTGTCGGGATATGTTAATACCCTGGTATACTGAAATACTGTGATACTGCCTGAGCTTTGTTGAGACACATTTTACCACAGTATTAGACAACTGACAAACAATATAGATCAATGCCAAATTCTGTTTATATTTTATTTCTTCCATAACGTGGAGATGTAAAAATTCTTGTAATGCTAATTGTAATATACTGTACAGTCATTTTTATTCCTGGATCTTGCACTAGTAGCATCATGATAGATGACAGTAGATTTGTATATTAATATTATACATTTATAAATGACCATCTATCCATCCATCTCAAATGCAAACACGTTTAACGCTGTTAAACTGGGCCACATCATAAATGCTGCTGTGATGAGCATGCAGGAAAGTCAGAGTTATGTTTGGTAACACTCCAGTCTTCCTTGTTGAGAGGCCCAAGTGATTTCACTGAACAAGAGAATGAACTAAACACAAAGATTGCCAGAATCTCTCAGAAACCTTCAGCTTCTTGGTCTACACGGCACATTCTCGCCCACCACTGTTTGGTCTTTTAAGTTAAGTCAGTTGGCAAGTAAACAAGAAGAAAAACTCGAGGAGGAAGCAGGAAACTTAAAAAAAAACTGTCCTCTGTTCATCATTTAACACAAATTGTTTGTTCCATCTTACCTTGCACGCACCAGCCAGAGCTTTGGATTGTTTGACTGCCTCTTTAGAACTGTATACCAGTGTTGACACTCCTGGAGGAATTGGATTGTTTTTCACCCTGCTGACCACCACTTCTGGTGAGTTAAGTGCAACAGGCTCTGAGCCTAGGTGGAGTGAAGTAAATAAGTGCCTCTTCAACCCATGTTGTGCCCCCTGTTGGCTGTCATCAGGAAGTCAGGTTTAGACTGTGGGTTTGCTGACTCCTTTCTGACTCATGCCTTTCACCATGTCCTCAAGTCAACCCAGCTAGATCCCACATACACTCCACAGACATATTGATATCTTTAATTGCAGTAACAGTATTTTAGTCTTACTGATGCATTCCTATGGAGACCTTCCAGTGATTAAGCCAATCTCGGAATGGAGTATTTGCTCTATCAATAAAATTACTTACTCAAATCACTGTTATGAATCAGAGACCTTGTTCGTGGGCGAAACCTAAGCTGAGCATAATCCTTGCCAAATGGACTGGCGATTAGCTTAACTAAGGACTTTTTGGTCCCTGCCAACACACAGGCTCTGCATTTTAAGCAGAGGAGCATTCACTGAATTTCTGTATTCATCCAACCTTCTGCCGCCTCCTCCCATACAAACAGGCTAACATGCATGCATATACATACACAAAGAAAAATGTGAATGCTGAAAATTTCTTACCATTTTTCTGTATTCACAACACTGCTTTTCAATGATACATAGAAAAGTGCGACACAATGCAGTCTTGCCTGGCATTAAGGAATCTGCTGAATTCTGTCATGATAATTGACAATGTACAGACTTACCCCTTAGGCTACAGGCATTCCCCTCAAACACCTCACATCTATGCTCCGTAGCTCTGATATTAGTAGGGGTTTTGGATGAGGTGTTTCCTAATGTTTCATGGTGAAAGCAGAATGCCGAAACTGCTCCTGCTGTACAACCCAGTTCTTTCACCCACACTCTAAAGTAGGAGAGGGAACCGCGCGTGTACTGCATGAATGCGTGTACCACCACGAGACACATAGAAAAAGGACTGTCCCTAAATCAAGCAAGTAAGCACAAATAGGGCATGTAAAATATGACTATGCCCAGAGGGGCCTCTTCTCTGTGCAATGTATTTATTCCAATATTTGCAGATGACTGAAAGCAGTTAAGTGCTGTGGCAATTGCTTATTTCCCTTTGTCAGGATGATGAATGTGGTCGCACCTATCGGACTGTGCAGGGGTTCCAATGTCCTCTGACAATGAAGGATTGTCCATTTGTGCCATGGACAGAGCACATCAAAAAGGGTGGATAAAGCCCTGCAGGAAAGCAATAACAAACACTCCCTTGTTACTGTCATTGTTTATGACAGAGGGATTTTAAAGCACGACATTTTCCATGTCATCTGCAAACACTGGAGACCCAACATCACCTGACGTTGGCCCCGATAGGAACCCAAACATAATTTATCTATCAGCGCTAAGTTAATATGAGCTATGTCAACAAGGGACGGAGCAAATAACTGATGTCAATATAATCGCCACCCTTTTGTACCCTAAAGCATTTCTGAAGCTATGGCGCATAAAGTACGTTTATGGTTTTATGTTATTGAAAAACAGACTTGGGTTTCTAATAAGACTAAATGGCTCTGCTTATATGGGCTACAAATGGTAGCCAGAGATGACACCATAAAGTGGTGGCGGTTGTTAAATGAGACTGAACAATATAATACAATAAAAGCATATAGCATCCAAAGATTTATTTGCCAACAACTCTGACTCTCATTTTGACTAATATCTATCTATCTATCTATTGAGAGAGATACTGTATATACTGTACGTTTTACTACCGTCTTCATAACCTCATGTTGCCCTGACAATTCTTCTCTTGTGAACCCGATCAATATCTCTCTGTCTCTGTGAAATGTTTTGCACTATCATCACTTAAGCCTTTTGCCAGTGGTAGGCTGTTTGGCATTCATACTATGGCAAATGTTGATGTTTGCCTGTGTGTTAAAAAGGCTTGGACAGTGTTTCACCTCAGCTGTTATTGCCTGTAAAGATGCCAATGCTGGCTTGGTGACTGCACCAGTGACTGTATCCAGTGCCATTGATCTGCTTTCTAGAAAACTGCGACTTCTCCCTCCTGTGGTGCCAGATTTTACCACACTGTAAATAACAGTACAGTGCAGCCAGAAAAATGAGCAAGCATTTTACAGGATATAGTGTTGACTGTGTTCGTTTTTGTCTTCGAAGTTAGGAGGAATATTGCTGACCATTCGGGAGCAAGTTTCCTTGCTATATTTTAAGTTACTGTCATCTGAAATGTTTCTGGAGGCTGACTAATGGCAGTGATTTAGAGAGTTAAAACCTTGGATATGTCAGGTGGATATTTTCATCGGAAATTTGAAGGATTTATCACTTTAGTACAATTTTGCATGCTTGTGGTGAGTGTTGATTTGTGCTATTTTGATCATAGTCAAGGGTGTACAGCTTTGTTGACGGCAGGTCAGTGAAACTGTGTACGGACACCTGTGGATGAAGGGATAAAACAGACCACTCCAGAACACTTAAGATTTAATTGATTATTGCAAGATACTTTGAGAGCAAGCCAGAAGAAGGCAACTTTCAAATCCTTTTTTAAAGGTGGCTGAGAACAGATGTCTTAGTGAGGAATGAAAAATGAAACTGAAGCAGTTGCTGGAACAAGGAATCAATAAACATGTTACAGATAATACAGTATTCCATGCAGGGAACATACAGGTGGCCTCATTGTGTTTGTGTGATATCAAGCTTAATTCAAACATGTGAGTGGAAGTGTGGGGATAGTCGAACGATTGACAAAACAGCTACAAAACACGATTCCTGTTTCAATCACATTCCTCCAATCTCTTTCCTAAATTGCACATTACTTCCATTGGGATTGGTGCAGTTCAGCAGTGAACACAGACAATGAAGGAAGGATGTCAGAAATGTGGAGAAAGGAATTTGTCGATCAGTTCAAGCTCTAACCATTTAACGAAGTATTTCACTGATGGAAGGATAGCCTTTTTATAAAGCGAGGCTGTCTATGCAGTAGAAAGACACAAATAGTTTTGAAATTGGTGCTACATGGCCAGGAAAAACAGAGGAAAAGGACTGTAGCATCCACACCGGACCAATAAAAGCTCCCGCTGGTGGGTGACTTAATGCGAATTTGTCCATTTGACACAACGGTGGCTGGCTAGCAAGTGATCTCGTATTACAGTTAAACGGGAGGCTAAAACATGTTTCTGAAGAGACTGCTTAGTTTTGCCATATGATCTCAGTTTTTTCAGCCTCTGTTTTCATTGTGTAGGAAACATGCTGGTTCCCACTTCAGCGCTGCTTAGTTTAACCGTTTAATCAGATTTCTGTCTGAGTTTTAGAGAGCTGAAGGTCTGTTTCTTAATAATAATACATTTTATTTACAGAGCGCTTTTCATGGTATTCAAAGACACTTAACATTAGTGAGAAACATCATAAAATAGACTACACTAAAACACACAACACTATTCTCACAATCAAAGCTGCTTTGAAAAGATGATTTTTGATGAGTGATTTGAACTGGGAGAGGTCGGTGCAGTCCTGAATGTGTTTGGGGAGAGAGTTTCAGAGGGAGGGGGTGGCTATGGAGAAGGCTCTGTCACCCCTGGTCCGGTGCTTTGTCCTGAGTGGTGGAGTCAGGAGGTTGGCATCAGAGGAGTGGAGATTTGCGGGAAGGAGTGTGGCGGTGGAGCAGGTCAGTGAGGTAGGAGGGGCCTGGTTATGGAGGGCTTTGTGAGTGAAGAGAAGGACTGTGAATTGGATGCATTGTGGGACAGGGAGCCAGCAGAGGTTCTGAGGAGGGAATGGTCTACTTCCATGCACTTTGTTTCTGTGGTGGCGGCATGGGAGGGGGTCAATATGATAATGTGGAAATACAGCCTGTAGTTGGAGCAACAGCCTGGGGAAAACCAGCGAAACCACCCCAGATGACCTTTGTTGTGGGGGTGGGGGGGATTCAAGGCAACGGTTGCATGGAGGGACGTTTACCACAGCTCATTTACACATACTACCCACATTGTTTCAGTACAAAGCTGGTTGAAAAACTGCAAATTATCCCTTTAATCATCACTGTGGAAAGAGAGAGTTACAAAAATTAGTCAGCGCAGGCACTACTACACTACTACAAACCACACTACGCCTTCCTGCTGTACATTCCTTTTTTTCAGGACCAGAATGTTAAAATTTAAAGTACTCCTTTGATTTTCTTGTTGTAAAAAAAAAGACTTATTCTTTTTGTAATAGTGTTGTGTCTGCCTTGAAGTTACCCATTGAATCTAAGGTCTTTTTAAAGTTCTGAGGTACAATAATTGTCAGCTAAAAGACTCAGCATGCCCCCCCCCTCTCCTTTTATAGCAGTCATTTGCAGTGACATTTAAAAACACAGCAAGCATTGCCTGCCTTGTCATCTCAAGAGTCTTCACACAGTCTAGACATTACACAAACACGCTTGTTTGGGGCTTGTCTGATTTAACTCGAGGTTTTAGCTGTGTTATTGAGCACTGTAAACTCATCTGTAAACCCCAGCGGTCCCAGGCAAACAGGCGGTGAGTGACTCCACCCCACACCCAGCCTTGACCTATCCCTCTGACTTCGCTTCCCTCGCTCTCCCTGGCGCACAGCCAAGCCTGACCTGTCACTTGGGCGGTGAGTGGTGTGGGTAAACTGCTCAGCAGCAGAATACCCAACCAGGCACATACTGATGAAAGGAATCACCTCACACACACTTCAAAGCACAAACAAATGAGGTAGAGGAGTGGACCTGAATAGGGATCAGTCCTTTTGGGGAAAAAAGTGTTTTAAAGTATGATATCAATCAATCACAAAATCTTTCCTGCACTTTATCTTACTGTAGAGTTTCCATGGTTACTTTTTTTTTTTTTTTTTTTTTTACTGTTAACGTAGTGTACATCTTGTTCTCACCTCAATAGAACATCACACTCTTAAAAAGCCACAGCATGCTGACCCACTTTTTGTACTATGGAGCACAGCTGTCATTTATAACTGATGTGAAACTCTTCAGCTGTCATCATAGATTGAGGACTATAATGTGCCTTTCCACTGTGTGTGTACGCGCTATACATGCGCATGTATTGGATGAAGTGAATGTAGAAGCTGGGGAGAGGAGACTGAGACGAGAGAGAGGAAGGTTGACAGAGAGAGAGAGGGATTAGGAGGACCTGGGCACAGATGGCTGTGGGAGGCAGATGTCCCCGCTGAGCTGTTCAGGGTAGTCCCTGCCAGCTCAGAAACGGTAACAGAAGTACGCAGAGCAAATAGGCTACCTCAGAACGGGTGGCTAGATTTGGGAAAGCAGATGCTAAAAAATGCGTTCCATCCTCAGGAAATGTCACCAGAACCACTACATCGCAGGAAAACAGCGGCCCTCTAAAGAATTGCTTGAAAGTTTTAAATCCCTCAAAACATGCACACAAAAAAGGAAAAAAAACATTTCCGATGCAGTCGTCTTAACAGAGTTCTGGTGTTTGTCTTTAAAGCAATTCAGCATTTGAATAAAAAATTTCAGCAGCACAGCATTATGAATGTTTTGGCATTATGACCTCCTAGCGGACTAAAAATAAATAAAGAAGAGCATCAGTTTTTCCCAGTGGTCTGGGTTTATAAGCCTTGCACCTCATGCTGGTTGTGTTGACACAGTAGCACAATAATAAAGCATTTCTGTAGCTGTTGCAGAACACAGAGGACGTGCATGTGGCCAGCTGGTCTATATCAGCTGTCTTTTATAATGACCAGTCAGTCACGTTCAGTCAACACATCGAGGCGGCCTTTATAATCTGACAAGCTCTCACTCTCACGTCTGATTGTTATGCTACTGTTGGAGGTTATGTTACTCCTTCTGGCTATACTATCACTGGTTGTTGTGATTGTGTTTTTCTTCACCTCTTCAACCCTAGATGTTCTAGTTTCTTATCATACTTGTGTTGGCATCTCTTGCCTTGTGCATTCTGTTGACTTCTGTTCTGAAAGACCTTGTGTGGACAGTGGCTGTAGGGATAAGTTTCCTATCTATTGACTTAATCTTCTTAGTTAGATTTTTGTTTATTTTATTACCAGTCTAGTGTCCTGTGGATACAGTTGCTTTCCCATATTTAAGAAAGGGTTTGATATTTAAAATTTGAATTAAAAACCTGTGTGAAAAGAGATCTTCCTTGATGTTTTTCCCATTTAAAGAATGTGTAAATGCTTAGGTGTGGGAAACATTACATATGGTTAACACTCCATGGCAACACATTCTTACTCCCAACTCTTCAAATACTGACATTTGGTCAGTGACCCTACACGTCAAACTATGATTCTCTAGGTACCCCTCCAGCGTCAGTTTTGGATGCTCTTTTTCACATGAAATATACAGTTTTTTTTAACCATTATTTAAGTAGAAAAAACTCAAGTGATTAAAAATCTCTTTTTCAAAAGTGTCTTGGCCGCAACATAAGTTACAGACAACATAGAACAAAAATACAGAAAGAACATGTACAGCTCTTAAACAAGCAATGTAAAGCCATAAATGCAAAAAATGGCAACTACACATGATTACAGAGACCAGCTAAGATACATCGTGACAGTTTCTACTCATTAAATGTATACAGTCGCTTTTCCAAATAATCGCAGAACGTAGTTCCATAGGTTAAGGCAACAAAAGTATGTGGTTTGGTTTAGAAAAAAACATCATGGTTTGGCTTAAAATAAGTATGTTTGTTACTTTGTTATAGAACGTCATATGACATCTGTCAGTAGCGTTATATGCTACACAAAGAAATGATTTTTGGTTTTGTATGGGAAACGAAGAGCATTCCTTTAGGTGATAGCATGGAGTTCGTTTGACTCATCCACCTCCCCTCTGCGATGCCCTGTGTGGACTTTCTTGGTCTTTATACTACTTCACTTGCTTGACTATCAAAAGTATGCCGCTGCCCGGTGTGTGTCACACCGCTATTAAAGGAGGCTTTGGTGCGTCAGTATCTGACACGGAGAGCCACTGACTAAGGGCCTGTATTTGATGACTTCGGAGTGAGATGGAGTCAGCTTGGGTGCCAGTAATGATCATGCAATGATGAATGTAGAGCTAAAGTGTTAAGTCCATTAAATGATTAGTTGATCAGCAGAAAACAGATTGTTAATTTTGATCACTGACTAATCATCCTCTAGTGTCAGCTTCTCAATTGTGACAACTTGCTGCCTTTCTTTATCTTGTGTATTGGACAGTTAGTTAGTCAGGCCAAAGGCTAAACATTTCAGCTACGGCTTAGTAAAATTGAGATAGTATTTATTTCTTTTTACTATTTTCTGACCCTTTATAGACTGAGCAATTAATTCATTAATCTAGAAAATAATCAAAAGATTAATTCATGATGAAAATAATCGTTAGTAGGGGTCTTTGATGAATGGCCCCATACATAGAGAAGAGAAAACCCATAATAAGTTATCAGATCTACTGTTTTCTGTCCACAGATTAAACCATATTCCAAATGAAATAAAGTATAATTAAAAGACTCCCAGGGTCCCAGCAATATTATAGCGCTCTGAGCCCCATGCATGCTTGTCTGGGCTTTGTCAACCACCCACAGCTTACCTCAGTTTGATCTGCGGGTCTTTAATACACAGCAGAAATGCAGTTATATGCCATATTTATATTCTTCTCTCCTTCCCAGTTATTGCATATTATCTCCCCTCCCTTCTTTCCATAGGGGAGGAATTACACAGACTTGTATTCATGGTGAATGTCAAATGCCAGTCAGTCATTACAGGCTCACAATTGGTGCATTAATAAGAAAATGCAAAAACTTGGGGCTGTGAATGCCCCTCACTGTTTTTTGGTGGACAGCAGTGGACTTTCAAGGATGACCCAAATGTGCCTCATAGTGAGACATTTTTTTGTAGCTTTCCTAAAAGTGTTTGCTAAATTGTCAGTCCCTCTTCATGCTGGAACCGCAGGAAGGTGGCAGTGTGCGATTTCGAACCATTGGTTTTGAAGGACAAGATAATTCAATTTGGGAGATACATTGTTGTTGGTCTTTGTATCCATAAGTAATTACAGTCACCTAACAGATACCTTGAGGGACAAAGCAGTGTGCTTTTTAGTCAGCTATTCTATAGCGCTTTTCCATATTAGTGATACATACAGGCTATACCAACAGAGCTCTCCACCAGGAGTCCTTAAGGCTGTGTTACAATTAAAGTACAATGTTAAAGTCTTGTTAATGGCAGGGGTGAAGGCCTGTTTACTCTGTTTACAATAACAGCTCTCCTTTGACACTTCAAGGTAGTGCTAGCCTCTCTAAACGAATGAAATACAGTATCATTATTATTGAAAGGAGGATGATCTGAAAAGACACACATTGATGCTCCCTTCTAGCTCTACTCGGACATTGAGTGCATTATAGCTGTCACGAATATCAGTTTGTGGGCATCAAGGCCGTTGGAATTCAGTTACTGCCCCAAGTAAGGGAGTTCGGATATCTTGGGGTCTTGTTCACAAGTAGAATGGAGCATGAGATGGATTGGAGGTTTGGCCTGGCATCTGCAGTGATGCAGTTGCTGTGCTGGACCATCGTGGCGAAGAGTGAGCTGAGCCGGAAGGCAAAGCTTTCAATTTACTGGTCCATTTACGTCCCAACCCTCACCTATGGTCATGAGCTCTGGGTAATGACCGAAAGAACAAGGTTGCGGATACAATTGGCCGAAATGAGTTTATTCTGTAGGGTGGCTGGGCTTAGAGATTGGGTAAGGAGCTCGGACATCTGACGGGGGTTCTGAGTAGCGCTGCTGCTCCGAAAGGGGTTTGTTGAGGTGGTTCAGGTATCTGATCAGGATGCCTTCTAGGGGCCTCCTGTTAGAGGTGTTCCAGGCATGTCCAACTGGTAGGAGCCCCGGGGCACACCCAGAACAAGCTGCAGGGATAACATATCTTGTCTGGCCTGGGATCGCCTCGGGGTGCCCCAGGAGGAGCTGGAAAGCATTACTTGGGAGAGGGGCGTCGGGGATACTGTGCTTAGCCTGCTGCCCCTCAGCTTGGGCTTTTGATAAGTGGTCGAAAATGAATGGATGGATGGATGGATTGATGGATGGACTGATGGATGGGCATCAAAGCTTCAGTGAGAAATATCCCTGTTTAATCGAAGCTTTAAGGGGGGAGGGATGAGAGGTGAGGACACAAGTCAGACTTTTTGAAACATCAGTTTTGATGCACCTAAAATAATGTGACAATTAGCCACGTTGTCTGCATGCAGGTCAGAATAACACCAGCCATGATAGCTAGAAAAAAAGAATACTTTGAAAGACGAATGAGCCGTTGCTTACATTTTCAAGTGATTTGCCACAGTTCTTGTAGATTTGTGATGTGCCAGTTTCCTTTGTCTTATTTGGCACTCTACTTTTTGATGGTCATCTTTGCAAATTTTGAGACTATTCCAGACGGTTGACCTTTTTGACATCTTGCAAGAGTCTCAAGTAGTGGTCAGGTGAGGTCAAACTGTCCCAGTTTCAGTAGTGTTGGACTGCTGGTGACTGATGTAAGACAAGAGTCAAAATCAAAGAAGTATCATTCAGCTGAAATGTCCTTGTCTGAAACTAAAAATAATTAAACTTGATGCATAATGAATCATGCTGGATTGCTATTTCCTAATTTATGGACTATATTGGATTTTTGGAGTTGGACGTCGATTACTATGGCAACGATCTAAGCTTTGGGTCAGCCCCGGAGTGCTTAGCAGATCACATCACTTGGCTCACTCTCAGATATACTGTTGGTCTGATTACTTTGGAAACATCCTAAAGTGCCTTTCTGGAATTAGAAAAGCTTGGTACAATGAAGTGGATTGTATTATTCAAGAAGTCAAACTGTGCCTGCTTTGCACCGCAGGATGCCCGGAGCGAACCAAAATAACTGCAGTGATTTAAAATGTGTCTTAAGCCTGCAGCATGTTTCAATTTCATGAAAGAAATACAGACTCATTCATCTCCTAAGTGTTTATCACTGTGAGTCATTGCTACAGGAAGTTCAAATGAGAACTGTTTACCAGTAAATCTGTTCAGTCGGTGTTCTCCTGTCCTTTGTTTGGATCTGTTTTTACGATGGCTTTATGTTAGAAAAATAATATGCTGTTTAAGCATATGTGCACTGTGTGTAATAATTCTAGTAGTTATCCTTATGTGGTGGTTGTGATTCACTGGTGCTGATTTTGTGTTCCAGTAGGGTGTTCACAAAAGTGCTATCTGTATAACTCTGCACAGATTGCAGGAAACAGATTCCCAGACAATATTCTGTTTGTCTGACAGGTTATGGTGCAGTAGACTGCCTAAATGTTTGATCGTGCTTTGTCTAGCTTGGTTTTGAATGTGACATTTAACAGTATCTGGGTGTGAGGCGAACTCAGTTTTGATGTGAATGTATTACACAGAGCTCATTCACATATTTATAAGGGGGAATTGTCCAGGGTGGAAAAATGCTCGCCCATTACGCCTCGGAAAAGGCTACTCTTTATCCTCTCAGAAATCCAGCTCTCAACTTTTTATTCAACCACTAATTTGTTATCCCCATTCATTTTTATTCACTGGAAGTAGCATTCATTCAGTCAATGTCCATTCTTGAAGAAAAAAAAGAGAAAAGAATCAATAATGTGAATTAATCCAGAGATTACTTGTGTAGAGCTTTGAATGATTTTCTGTAGATGAATTAGGTCTAGTGGAAAGACTGATGTTGACTTATGCTCAAATTTGAAATAAACAGCTTGGACATATGAAGGGTGGAAGCGAGGGAAAAGCTTCTCCCTATTGCTCACGTAAGAGATGACTTTTTCCTAGTTACATATTGTGGACGGCTTTGACTCAGCTGCTTTCCACGCATGTGAAACAAGACAAAACCATTCAACCAAAGCCATTCAAGCACGGGTCACTTCATTTGTATGCACTGGCGGAGAGGAGGGCAGGTGCACCTTGAGGGGGACCCAAAGCTGGAGGGGACAAGGTGATGGCTGTACAGGGTTTGTTGTAATAACTGCTTTGGTAACAACAGAGTGGGTCCGTTGGTTTTATATGTAGTCAGGGGTCTGACAGTTTTCTTGCTGCTTCCTCGGTCAAAGGCGCCACCTAAGTGTCAGTTCAGATACCGAATGATAGTGAAATAAAAAAGAAAAAATCAGAATAGATCGACTTCAAAGTCTCCACACTTGAAGTGAGATTTGGCGGTTCTATTGGCTGTGAGACAGTTTTTATACTGTTCTCTGTGTCTGTGATGTTAGGTGTTGGTTTCAGCATTGGGTCTGTGTGGATTATAGCTGGAAGGCTTCAGATGTGTCCCTCCGGCCACAGTCGACAGGATTATTTTAGGGATTAAGAGCCTGGTGCTCTGTACCTTGGTTGCACAGCACTACAGTATGTCCTCATTCTCCCTCATTCTCTGCAATAACTCAACACCCCACCCCTGAAATACCCAGCCTCCAGCAACCAGACACAAACCTGCACCTACGCTCAAGGGACAAGGGAGCACCGCTGGTACACAAAAGAAATGATTAGGAATGGATTGGACATCCATGCAAGACAAACAAAAACAGCAAATTCTCACAATTAAGAAGTTGCCAGTTAGTTTTCTGTCAATCAACTAAATAACTCATCAGCTCCAAAATGTGCTTAAGCTCCAAAATAACATTTTATGGCAGGAAATTTGTCATTCATGTTGAATTTTTTTCCAAAAATAGTGTGTTAGTTCTGAATTAAAGGACCTTCAATTTTATTTTTTATCCACATAGCGAAAATACTCAAGTGAGACAAGGACAGTGAGAAGGATTTTTTCCAAAATGTACTCGGCCTTTTTTTAATCACACAAGTACAAGGTCTTGGGTGCATGGGCTGTGTGGGCGCACTGTTAAGTGCGCCTGCTATTTTGGTTCAAGTATGTGCAGCAGTGCAAAGTGCAAAAAGACTGAATGAAGGTGAATATGAATCAAAGGCGTGGTGATTAATAATGCTCTCTATCTGTTACAGCATTCTCATTGTTCGGGAAAAAACTGAGCCAATTGCAGTGACATATGTCACATGATCACAGTAGCTCAACAAATGAGGAATCAGCTTCTGTTTAATTTCATTTGTGTTGTCGTCTGTGTAGGATGCCCCGTGTAATGGCACTGCAGTCTGGTATGGCACTTTTCAAATCTGCAGATTTATCAGCATATCTGTTCTGCTGCCTTCAGATAGCTGCAGGGATTTAATGAACTGAAGGAGAAGCTTTTCATAAAGTAGAACACCTCTTCCTAACATACAGCGAGCAAGAAAACTGGCATATGGAGTGAGAAGAAATGTTAAGACATACTACTTGTGGGAATAACATTTAGGGAGCCTATCGAGCCTAAGTAACGGCACGCTGTTGCTCTGAAAATAGGCTGGAGTTGGAGCAAGTGCTAGAAACTTTGCAAAAAGAGAGCCAGGGTGAGCAGTTTTTCAAACAAGGAACATCTCACTTAGCCTATACGCTGACCCACGGAGGATATCGTCATTTTGAAAAACTGGAAAATTCAGATCGATTGCATCGTGTACAGATACTTAGAAAGAGGTGATAAAGTGACTCTAAGACACAGTTTGTTTTTTTTTTAGGATGAAACTCCCTCCTTTTGTGCCTCAATCCACCTGTGCATCGTGCGCTGGGTACCAAAATTCCACACAGACTGTTGAAGCCAATTTCAAAGTCAGTCTAACCTGTTGGAGTGTTGCATGCACTGGTCATAGCACCACCATGAAAACAGGACCCTTAATGTATTGTAAAAAAGGACTTTTTTTATCCTAATATGGAGATGAGGGGTTTCAAAAGTAGTTTGTTTTATGTTTTCATTGTGAGATAGATAGACCAAATCAGTGTTTGTTAACAATAACTTCTGGGTAGACAACCCCCCACATCGCCTACATAAAATGTAATGGCGCTGAGCAAATGCTACCTCAGTTGGTGATGTTTTGATACTTTAGTTACTGGTCTACCACTGCCTCCATCAGTTAGTGTCTAAGGTAAAGCCGTGAATATGTTTTAAATATAGAGTATGCTTAACATAATATTGCAGCCCTGTCCACAGCAGGACATTGCTTAGCTTCCTTGCTGGTATAGTCAGTTTATCAAAGACAATAATAAAGCAACACAGTATATTAAATAAGCACAGCAGAAAAGACAGATAGCTATATAGCTTTAAACGTAACAGTTACGGCTGAAAATAAACAAGTTTGCCAGTGTCACATATCTTTGCAGTTGAAATCAATTGCCAGTTGTCTACCTGGGCATGATTGTTGTTGATAGCGCAACATCATGGTGATTCGGTCTTCCTTGGTAATGTATGGCAATATCTTTAACTATCTGTTAAATAACCTATTATTCAAAGAAAATTAATTTGCAAATATTTTTAAGATTTTTTCAGCAAAAAAATGCCAAAAGAAAGCAAAATACATCACTGGTTTCAGCTCCTTAAATGTGAAGAGATGCTGTTTTTTCTTGAGTTCTATGACAGTCAACTGATTTCTTTCTTTCTCTGGTTTTTGGAGTGTTGCTCGAAACAAGCAATTTGGATATGTCAACTGACTTATCGATTTATCATGAAAGCACTAGCAGACTAATTGATAAAGAAAATGTGTTAATTGCAGCCCTACATATCACCTTTGACTTTGCATCACCCTCTCTCATTTCCATCACTCCTGTCATTCTTTAATGTGACTAATAAATCAAAACTATTAGCAAAAAAATAACTCGTGACTTAGCAGTTGAAAAGACCTGAGATTTTCACACATTGATCACACCTAGCCTCCTTTCACTGGTGCTTCAACGTCCAGTCAGTCAGTGTGAAATACATTTTCTCATTTGAGGATTCATTGGACAGTTGAGCTCTGTTGAGGGCACTGAGTCGTTGTAAAGGTTGTAGAGCTTACAGTGCAGGTACAGTCATCACAGCATCTCTCTCTTCATGTGTGAAACAGCGAAAATTGAATGAAACATCCATCCCTGACTTCACGATTAAAGGGTTTTTCTCTTACATTTTTATGGCTGTGTCACTCTCTCATTATGCTCTTCAAAACACTTATTTCATTCAAGCCGGTTAAGTGGGTGCTGCTATTAACAGACACACAAAAGCATTGTCTTTAAGCAGATGTTCCACTACAATGATACTGTGCAGCACTTATTTTCTGGCGCACTCCAGTTCAGCACTGACTGGAATGTGAAACATTCCAGGTGGTCTTCTCACTGGCTGAAGCCTGATTTATACTTCAGTGATTAAGTGTCATTCAGCATGCTGCAGGAGAGAAATGATACAGGGCTGACTGTTTTGATAGATCTGAGTGTTGCTTTTTTTGAGCGATCACAGATGTGATCATCTGTGTCAGACAAGCTGTGATTGGAAGTGGAATTTTTCAGATTTTTCTTGTACATTGCCTTTACCAGCCACCTTGTTGTCCTCCTCTATAATACATCCTCTAATATTTCCCCTCCCACAAAGTATGCAATGTTTCATCTTACTGTGAGCAGAAACCTCAGCAGGGCTTGGCCTTTGGTTGCTATAGTAACAGTGCTCTGTCTCACTCTGTCATCATGTGACAATGTTATGTCAACGGACACAATGTACTGCCGACTAAGTTGGCCTTTAGTATGCTTAATAGGCCAATTAACTGAAGCTATAATCATCAATATATCATCAATATCAACAATATTGTGTACTAATAATGATTTTGGACAAAGTCATTGGTTTGCAAGTCACAAGTCAAGACTGAACTGTCACAATTCAGGTCCCAACTCCTAAACTTTGAGTTTCGAGTCCTAAATAAGTCATAATGTGCTCTTCACCAAATGTGATGCCATTTTAACAACTGACTTATTGTACATTAAATTTACAAGAATCATCAATTCTGTAAAATTTATATTCATTTGTTGAAACACTTCCATTGAAACAAGTGTGACTTAATCATAAAAAAGTGGTGCTGACATTGCAACTTCATTTCAAACAGGAGAGACAGAATGATGAAGTAAAGGAAGTATTTAATACAGAATATGAGTGTACAGATTAACAGATAAATTGTGCCAATTGAGATTTAACTGAAGTCTTTGGTGCTTGGACATCAGAGGGAGGTATTTTGTGATCGAGGGACATCTGAGCGGCAGCAGGATAAATCCCCCCATGGTGGTGATGGTGGCTGATGACTCTGAGGTTGATGACTGCTGAGGCGGATCAGGCTGATGAATCTGTAAAGACTAGATGGTGATGGGGAGGTGGAGGGCGCGCACGACTGCAGAGAGAGACCATATTTAAAATTAGGAGCAGTAAGATGATAGGCTGACAGAGAAGGTGTGTCGCTGTGCTATTGGCTGATTGTGAATCAGCTGATGACTCAAATGACCTACGCAGACAATGACACCGAGGGATAGTGAGTGAGCATATGCGCAAGGAGTGAATGGCAGGGTGAGAAAGCATGAAAAGTATCTTTCTGACTGAACTTTTGGTAGAGCTTCATGTAGCACCGTTAACCAGTAACATGTACGTTTCTGTCCTGTCTTGTTGTATTTAACTCTTATTGGAAAAAATGTCTGTAACTTAAAATTGGTTAAATTGGTTTTGGGGAAGGTATCAAGTATTTTCAAGTCAGAAAGACTCAAACCCAGGTAAAGTCACGGGTCATGGGTATGAGTTTATTGATTTTGTCAAGTGGAGTCTAAAGTAATCAAACTTGTAACAAGTTGTGTGACCCATGTCTGACCCTTCCCCCTCCCTTATTCAACATTTCACTTCTGACCACAAAGGAGATAGTAAGTAAAAACTAAGACTACATCTCAGTGTATTCATTAGAGAAAATAGCTAACTGTAAGGCTGACATTGTTTCCCTTTTAATTTGAGTCGGGAAGAACAGAGTGATAATACTTCGTTTGCATGGGTCTGCATGGCTTGCAGTTTAAACGTACTGTGTGTTTATTATATAACTGTTATATAACAACAAATCTCAGACTACAGAGGGACTCATCCAGAAGTGTATTCATTTCTTCTGCCAAAGGAAGGGAGAAAACTGCTGAATATGATCTACTAGACTGTGAAACATTGAAATATGTTTGCAAGACGAGATCTGCGGCGTTGGTGCCAGGAAGAATATTTACAGTTGAGGAATCGAGTGAACAGTTTTTATAAAACAAATAAGAATCTGGGTCAGAATGATGCCCCAGTGTTAATTATGGCATCCGATCAAAGAGCCCGAATGAGTTTGGCTAAACGGATTACAATCTGCTTCTCTTACCAGCTGCCATACTGTAATTAATGGTTTGTCATCATTCTCCATTCATGTGAGGTGCTCAAACACCAGCTTATCACTTTCCTTTTTTGCACATTGTGCGTAATCACTGGGGTTTGAATTGAACTCTGTTATTAGAGAGAGCCAAAATACAAAAAAAAATAGCTTGTAATGAGCCTGGTTCCTCTGCAGTCACTCGTTAGAAGCGGGGATAAATAAAAGTATCAATTAGTGCATGTTTTAGATGTCAAAGCTGCTTCAGAGTAGATGCTCCGAGGTCTGTGGAATAATTACCTCAGCTTTGTACAAACCATGGGAAGTCTGTATCCTGGTGGGCTCCTGGAGAAAAAGGGGCTTGATGAAAGCAAAGCCCATCTTAGGTGTTAGCAGTTTTGTGCTGCTATGGCTGATTGAGGGGATGAACAAGGGAAATGTGGCAGAAGAAAGCCCGAGCTGACTTTGGACAGAAAGTATCAAAGCGTGGAATGAAAGGATATGCAAAAAAAAAAAAAGTTTCTTTCAAAGAAATGAAAAGAAAGACGTACAAGAAGCCAACTACTTAAAGATGGAGTGCGGAACTTCTGTCTCCCCCCTCTGGCTTTAAGAGTGTAGGTGTGCTCACTGCATCTCCCCCGTCTCCAGGAGTGCTCCTTTTTAACTTTAATCCTTCCTCTGACCTTTTTTTTTTATCTGGAGCATCCAATCCAGACATTTTTTGTGGATGCTTCTTAGGATGTAGCTTCCACCGTACTAGTTGCTGCTCTGTCGCTATAGTCTCTCGCCACTTCCTGCCGTCTTAAACTCCAGCTGGCTGACAGAAAACATCATCACTTCCAGTCCTCCAGTGTGGGAAAGTCACCACAGACACCACAACGATATACTGCTCAATACAGAGATCTCTCTCTGGCAGCTTTAGGCTCTATCAGCATTGTGTAAACTTGTTTGGCAACGGCCATCTTTAAAATATCTTAAATAACAAAAGATTGTAATCTCTGAAATCCTCGCTTGCTTTGCGCTGGCATTAAGCCGGATCTGTTCCAGCTTAAATTTATCTGTAAAGATGACAAGCAGGTAAACAGTCCAGCTTAATTATCTTGGTGATGACACACCTCTCCATCTAATAACAACATGCAAACTGCATTGAACATGTGAGAGTTAAACAGTATTAAATCTCTGCAGACAGATTCAGTTGACAGAATTAATTTCAGGGAGTATGTTGATGTTGATGAGGCAGATTTAAGCCACTGACAATTACCAATCCAATTTAGTCTCAATACTGTGTACATATATGTGTGTGCATGTATAACAGCTGCCTGTATCTGCCGTACCGGGTTGTCAAACTCATGCCAGACTTGTGATGAGTTCCAATATAGTTCCTTTTCCTTTAAGAAAGCAGCTACAAAGGGATCAGCCACAGTAAACAACAACACCTTAGACAATGTACTAATGTAAAAATGGCCCGCATTGACACACATCTTTGTGAGGTGGTGTATATATACAGGCATCTGTACGACTCCTTGGTGTGAGATTACAAAGACGGTGGGATAACAATAATAATTTCGTGAGGGAGAGTGCAAAGACACTCAGCAGTGATAAGCAAGCAGCAAAAATAGGGAAAGAACATCAAGGACTGTTTCATCAAGATGAAGGAAAGTGTTGAGAGTCCAGGCAGAGATTCTGGCCGGGTGACCATGCGTCTGGCACCACAGCTTTGTTAATCCCAAATCTGTCCTTGAAAGGTGGCTGTTAAAGGTTTGTTTCCTTCTTCAGAGAGCAGCAGCAGTTGTGGTCAGCAGTATATATAACCATATATGCTGCAGGAGTGGCTGGAGACCATTTGATCATTTCACAAGCTGTAAAAACCTGTCACCATTAAAGCACATTGTTACTGACAGCTGGCCACAGCTTCTGATCTCTTTTGAAGGCATTCAGTTTTTTAACAGCCATCTACAGCCTACATGCAGTGAATGTTTGATTTAGAAAGGACAATTTTTGGGTGAGAAAACAGAGAAATCAATAGCAGCTACACTGGAGATAACATTTTTTATGGTTACCCTGTTTTACAAGGATATAATGATGAAAGCCTGGCAAGTTGTTGACAAGTTGTTCACATCAGTGGTTGTGGGCTGAACACAGGTGCATTGTGCATTAATGTTCAGGCCTTAAGCCGGCACTCTCAGCGCTTCCACAAAAGTGTGTTAAATTATTAGTCACTGAAGGCCTGTGATCGCCGAGGTAGGTAGCAAGCCTCGCTACACTTTAAAGTTGTGTCTCTCAAAGGCAGAAAATGCATCTAAAATTAGCTTTATTTATCCGTTTAATACATTTTTACATAGGTCAAGTTTCAAGAAATCTTGAGAGCTAAATTTGCACTTGACTTTCTTGTTGTCAAAAAGGAAACAACAAACAAACAGAAAAGGAATAAGCTTGCCTTGAGGCTCCTTCAGTAAATCCTGCCTGAGGGCCAAGACCTCCTCCGCTCAGGTGGTCAATGGGCTAACTAACTGACAGGTCTGTGAGGATTTTCCAACAAACCTGCACTTCTCTCTTGTGTTGTTGTTATTACTGTCCATTCTCCATTGTTTGCCACTTATTTGTCACAATACCTGTAGGGCAGTGCCTCCTCCAAGGGGAGACCAGCCTGGACTAGACCATTGTCCTCTACCCGCTTCCCTGACAGACATTTTCTTGGCATAGTGGGTAAAGGGCTTTGTGGTTAGTGCCAAACTGATTTCCTCGGTGGCTTTACTACTGGTGCTGGCAGTCTGCATGGCATGTTGACAACAGCTAAAGAGCCAAACTTGATTGCCTCTTTTCCTACTCATTATTACAGTGTTTGTCACAGAATATGATGCGATTTCTTAAGTCCAAACAGCGCTGGAATGATGAGTAAAACAACCGCCTTTCAACGGCGGTGACCCCAGCATCATCATGTTGCACAATTTACTGACCCTTTGTCCTTGCAATTATTTTTCAAAAGTAAATTGCGTTGAGCTCGGTAATGGTCACACAGGAATCAGAGTCTGGTCCCTGAATACAGCCTTTTCAGAGCCAGGGATGTGTGATGATTCGTGTCTGGGTTTAAGGCCTATTCTTTCAATTGATGATCACATTTTAAAACTGTGCAGATACAGCCAGGAGTTCTGAATTGACAAGTATAAAAAAACATTATTTATACCGTGTATTTATGGTCAGACTACAGGATATTTCAATTCTTGACGCAACCTCTCTTTCGACCACCCTGTACACTGCATAAGTATTTTTCAGTGCCTGCTGTACTCACAGAGCATACTATACCTTTTAAAAGACTTAATATATTATAAGTCACAGGTCAATAGTCCTCATATTCAGTTACTTAACTCAAGACCCAAGCTTTTCAGGACTCTGAAAGGTGAACATCCCCATAACAATGACATGTCACTCCTGTATATGGAGCTACATACTTTCCTTCTGATTTTTTTCTTACATTTCATTCACCGGGGTCGTATGCAAGAAAAGAAAGTTTTGTTAAAGACTGAAACATTTTTCAAATATGAATCCCAAGCGTTGTGAAGTCACAGATGTGGGAAGACTCACTCTGAATCAGCTGCCTGAATATAGATACCTACGTGCGCCAAATCAAACCTTTGACTTGTCAAAGAAAAGAATGACAAAGAAGTGCACTTTCACCAAATGTCTTCGCCCATTTAGAAGATCCAACAACAACAGAGCAGCCATCCTTATGCGCAGCCATTACTCATGGCTCTAGCTATTTTCGCCTCGAGTCAAATCAAGTATTAACACAGTTCTAACAGTTTGAGTCACACTCAGGTGCTGACATTGCTGTTACTTATGACTCACTTTCTGGCGCATTACACATTTTTTACATATACCTAAAGTGTTTTAATGTATCAGGCAAACATATTTATTTTACCTCAGGGCTTCTTTTTTGGGAGAACTTAGCGAACACACGATCCTGTGCTGAAGTTGCCCGCTAAAGAAGGAGGGAATGTTAATTAGCAAGAAAGATAACGACAGTGGGCCTCATTCACGAACAGTGCGTATGCACAAATATGTGCTTAAACATTTGTGTATGTATACTAACATTTAATGCACCAATCTGGGATTCATCAATATTTTCTTACCTGAATTTTTGTGTACTCTGCAAACAAATTTAATCCTGCCTCAAACCATGTGTACACACAAATGATGAAGGCCTGGCTTTCTTAAAAAATGTAAACACACCTTTTGACTAAATGCAAAGCATACTAAAATCTCAGTTGTTGAAAGAGGCTATAATAGACAACAACATTTGAAACTGTTAATTTACTAATTCATGCACATATTTGACGCCCTGTTATTCTTATCCATTATTGTTATAATTAAATTATTAGACTAAAAAACTGAGTTTCCCAGTCCAAGGTTACAGTGGAGTATATAAGAATGTCTAAACTGAAATGCAACAGTTTTGGTTTTCATTGGTTTTATTGAATCTGCCTGTAATGGTCGGCTACTCCCACCAATTTTTGTGCCATGAAATTATTATTAGTAGTGACAGGCATCTAGAGAATGTAAAATATTCTGATTCATCTCCACGTAGGAAGATAATAGGAATGTCAATGGTTAACTGCTGAGAATATGTTTGGCTGGTTACATGTCTTTTTGCTACTCTTCAGTTACTGCACTGCGCACCACCCAGGTCTGGCAGCAGCTAGCTGGGGAGTTGTGCTGCTCATTCGTCCACCGCTAGTAACCCCATCCTGACCCAACAGTGTTGCTGTGGAAAACGGCTCAATTTTAAACCGTCAACACCCCTTAAGCATTGTTGACTATGTTACCACCGTTAGCAGTGTCAGCATGGCTAGTAGTGCTAACATGGTAAACAATGCTAAAAGGGGTTTGTGTTTTAAATTTAAGCAGCTTACTTACCATGGCGGCCTGGGGGGAAAATGGAAGGTGGGCACAATGTTTCCACAGCAATGTGTTCAGCCACCAGCAATACCAGCTGTAATTGCCAAATAAGCGGTGTTGCTAGCTAGCTAATGTTAGCCCCCTCACAACCCAGGTGGTGCGTAGTGCAGAGCCTAGAAACCAGTGAAAGATTGAAGGTTGGGCAGTGGGCAAGTTTTCACATGTTAATGTGGCTGGCCGGCTGTCTGTTAGCAAAGCCAACGCCAAATGGAAGGCAAGACATTTACTTCACAAAACATTAAAGTTTCACCACGTCTAATTGGATAATGTTAGCACTTTAGAATGCAGCACAGAAGCTCATTGAGTCAGACGAGCGCCGGTCTAAATAGAAAGGCCTCTTGTATTTCATGTCTTTTTTGTTTCTTAAAAATCAAAACTAACATCCCTTGCTTGAACAGAGTGACAAACGGCTTATCAGCTGTTTTAGACAGCCAAGACAGTCACAGACACTCACCGACAGCCCGACACTGGTGTGTCAGGGCCTTAGTATGTGAGTGAAAACAGCTTCATTGCTTTCTCCATGATACACCTTGAGGCAAATGTGTTCCCCTCTATAGAGAGACGCAGATGTGGAAGTATGCTAATTTCATTATAGCGGGCACACGACTGTCAATTTACAGTGATTCTTATTCTATAACACATGCACTGTGGTGACAACAAAATATGCATGTGTCATGAATCTGATGCTAATTTTGCACATGTGCTTATTTTATGCACAGAGTAAGAACTGTTCTACATACATATAGGCGAATGAGACCAAATGTCTATCATGGAAACAACAATATTCAGCCAGCAAACGACAAATTTCAAAACATCTACTTTACATAGTTTCTCCAGATCTAACTGAAATCTTTCTTGTCACTGTAGGTGCTACCTATTGGATGGGATCTCTAAAGGAGCCTGGCTGAACCGCTCAAGCATCATTTTCGCAGGGAATGACAAGTGGTCTGTGGATCCACGTGTATCCATTGTGTCCAGCGTTGGAGACAAACACGAGTACAGCCTTCAGATACAGAAAGTGGATGTAACTGATGACGGCCAGTACACGTGCTCCATTCAGAGCGAGCGCAACCCACGGCCAAAGCTCCTCAACCTAATTGTAAAAGGTGCGTATACGTAATCCTTGTTATTCTGTGCAAGCACTTGTCTGTGTGTATGCCCTTTTCCCTGAACTAGTATTAACCTCATTTTCCATCAATAGTTACTGATGGATTTTTCTGCCCCTCTGTGAGGCATACTCTCTGATATTTGGTGTGATATTTTGAACTTTATTTGCTGTTACTGCTGATTTTCTCTCTTCCTCTGCCTTTTTTAATCCAACATCTTGTTTGTTACTTATTACACGGATCATTTAGCCAACAGACTTTCCATAGCGAATCCGACAATGTCTTGTGTTGTCCATGTACCTAATGGTCACAGGTGTATGTGGCACCATCTGTGCTGCGAAAATGTCTGTCAGTCTTATACCCAGGGCAAGCTTGAGCTATTTTTTTCTTGTATAAAATAATAAAACAAAAAATTTTCAGCAGAGAACTTTCCTCCGTAGAGGCAAACTGACATTGCAGGGTACATTTTGTGCCCGTGGGCTATGCAACTGCAACACAAAGTAGAAGCTTGTTGGTTTAAATGACTGGAGGCAGACTATGTACTGTAGCTTTAATCAAGCCTCCCTGGGTTTTGTCACAGCAGGTAACAAATAAGATGTGTCTTAAGACTCTTAAATTAATTTTGTGTAGCTGTTGTGTATGTGTTGTTGCATTGGTTAGGGTGTTAGGGCATTGAATTTCAGCCTTTAACAAAATAAAAGTGCCAATGAGCTCTTAAGAGGCTGTCCAAATTGGGCTTCATCTTGTGGATCTCCGTGTCTAACAAGGTCAGTAGGTGTATTTGTGTTTTATGGGACATTAAGAAGGCTCTTGTGGGCACAGAGAGCTAATTGGCGACAGCATCCTAATTGTTACTTGTTGGGGTAATAGGGTAGTGGCTGAGTTTGTATGCTGATACCTCAGACTGTGGATTAGCGGCAGGAAAACAGCCTCACAGAAAAATCCATCTTCCGAGTGCCATGTTCTATTTCTTTAATAGGCTGACGCAAAGATTTACAGCGTGCATGGTCCACTTGGCTCTGCATATGTTTAGGATGGAATATTGATGATGTTATCAGACAGTCCGTCAGATGAAAACACTCTTTTTTTACCTTCTGTTTCTAATTTCAGTATTTATTTTACAACACAGTGTGATGGCCTGCATTCATTGCCCACTGTTAACACCCTTGATGTATCACAAGTGTATACAAAATAATTCTTATTCTGTTCAAGCCATGCTTAGGATTGCAAATGAACATAATGCTGGAATATGCATACTTTCACACAAGCAGTGCCGTATTAATAGAAGAGTTAAGGGTCAAATACGCTGCTTGTAAAAGTGTGAGCTGTGATATGTGAAATGCGCAAGTGGAAACAGCTCTCCAGCTGGTATTGCCATTGTGACATATGGAGCGAGCTTAGGAAATTTATTTTAAGGGTGTGATCATACATGCAGTTTGTTGTGTTTGGTCTAAAACATAATTTTAAGTATTTGTTTTATCTTTATCCACATAGCCCTGGTACAACAAACACTAGAGGTTGTATAAAAAACTAAGAGAAAACAGAACTCGCATCACTTTACAAACAACCTGGACAGTGTTTTGGTAAGCTGTCATCCTGTGTGGTTGCAGATTTCACCGGGGATGAAGACAGTAGTCAAAACAAATAATCATTTACCTTCTCAGGTGTTCCTACCTGTTAAGAAAACATCAACAATAGCACAGCATGTGCAATAACCCAGAGAGCAGTGCACCCTCAGCTCATTTTGTTATTCCATATTTTCTAACCTGCTGGCTATCATATGTCAACATCCATCTTCTTGCGCTGTACTCATAAAACTGAGAGGGTGTAGGGGTGGTGCTCTGGTTTGGTATGAACATGCCTTGAGTGTTTTTTGAATCACTGTGTCTGTTTATGTGGTTTTCTATAAAACTGGCAGGAACACGGCCGGTGATAAGAGTGCAACTCACCTCACTCCCCTTGGTGAGGTGAGGGTGAGGAAGCCTGTCCGTTATCAGCGAGTCACAGAATTAAACCCTCACAGAACGATCCTTGATTAAGATGCTGAACATTTACTGGCTCGCTCATTGTTTGTTGATATAGATGCACTTTATTTCGATGCCTGAAATATAAATGCAATGCTCCATCAGCACTTGTCAACTTGTCAGGGCTTTTGCAGTTACAGCAACTGTCCCACAGCTGAAAGGTCACAAGGGCGATCTCTTCCACTGCCAATGTGTCCATCAGCAGTCTTATGTCTTGTTAAAGTTCTCTCAGCCCTTTCTTTTTGCACCACACTCTCTCTTTTACCCCAATGTTCTCTCCTTGTGAATGGTCAAGTCACTCTCTGAAAACCCATCCATCCAACTTAAAGGAACACTTCACCCGCAGAACGACCAGTTGTGTATCAGTTAGTCATGCCGTGTTACCTTGAATTTGTGAGGAAAACTTTATTCTCTTGCACACCTTCACGGAAAACAGCAAAAGCAGTGGTTTATTAATTGTGCAACATGCTTGACAACAGCAAAACTGCATAACTCATGTCTCATTTATGCAGTCATAACCTCGGTACTTCCCACAGTCCCAAGTTTTGCGACAACCTTACTATTTAAAAGTGAACTGAAAGTTAAACTTATCTTTGCTCTCTTCAAAGCCAGACTCCAACACTAGGGTTTTTTAGTGAAATAGCATGGTTTTGGGAAGTACTGAGCATACTGCTTGATAAATGAGACTTGAGTTATACTGCACGACTCGTGTGAGAGTTTGTGAACAGATGTTTTGATATAGTTTTGCTGTTGTTAAACGTGGCCCCCGATCAGTAATAAATCAGTATCTTCGCAGTGTCCTGTGGAGGCATACAAGAAAAGCAGTTTCCTTTCCTTCCCATGAATTCAAAGTAACACAGCATGACTTACTGATATACAAATGGTGATTTTGTGGAAGAAGTATTCTCTGCACGTGCTACATTTTAATGTGAAGGCAGTAGTGGGCCTTTACTGTGAAACTCTAAGTGAGGTTAGCTGACTCAGTACTCTGAGTTGAGGGATCAGGAGAGAAAAAATCATAATGGTGTATCCCCAGATGTTCGGTGGCAGTAGGGATGCACTGATTGTGAATTCTGGGCTGATAGCGATACTGATGTTAAAAATTATGTTTTGTTGTTGTTGTTTGTTGGTTTTGCTGTTATTTAGTCCTCCTTATGTGCCAGGGAACCAAAGAAATCTGCTGTGACTAATTTTAGTTTGAGCTTGTTTTAATGTAAGGGTTAATAATAAGTTACTATTTCATTATATTGGAAAAAAGTTAAAGGACAATAATACATTAAGTTCATTTATGGACTGTAAAGAAGAAGAAGAAGTAATGGGAATTTGGATGTCAGTACTTTGTGTTTGTGTTGAGAGACGTCATTACCCATAATCCTTTGCTGCCCATAATGCTTGATGAAAAAGGAGGAAAAGGCAATGTTTTTGTTAGCAGGGTAGAGTTTTAGCTCAGGTCTAACAAGCAAGTTGTACCTGCGTTCACGAGCTGGAATGTACCTTTTGTTTATGTTCACTTAAGTTACGTTTAGACGCCAAGAATAGAGCCTCATCTCGTCATTTGCAAGCTAGACTGAATTACAACAAAATCTTCATTGAAAAGAATATTCAGTCCTTCATTACACCATCTTTGAATGAGTACAAATTCAATCAGACATTTATGAAACAACCTTTAAAATAACCTTCTTTTATGTGAAAAACATAAAAAAAATACTGCTTTAAAAGCGTTTTTACTATGTATAATATGTCATAATTCCCTTTTTTAGTATCTATTTTATACTTCTGTGAAAATATCAACAAATTTCTCCTTCAGACAACTGATTCAAGCCCTGCTTTTTAGTCTGCACAAAATTGATGTGACACAACAGACAACATCGGCCACTGCCTTCGGTGAGTGTAATTTTATTTGCCAACAGGCTGATGGCAATCAACAAGGCAAATTTTGGCCAATTTTGGCGCAGCTGATAAATTGGTGGATAGCTGCCGTAGGAGTGTTTATCACGAGTGCCCTAAGATGGTTTAAGTGAGGTCTGGCTGCAAGTCCAGGAGCTGTGACAAGAAACTCCCAGGATGGATTAGTCGATGGAATTGACTATATGATGTCTCATCCATGTCTACTTGCTTGTTTCCTGTAACTTACTGTGCTCCAGCTGTCAAAATTGCCTCATTTCCCGTCCGCTAAGACGGTGGAACTCTTTCCTGATGTGCAGTCCTGAGAGTTGAGTGGACCGCGCAGTGGCTGAGTTACAATTAATGACATTCACACTGACAGTTAGCAGAGCTTCTTTGGCTCAAACAAACAGTCACTTTACCTCTGCTTTGGCGACATTTTACAGGTGCAACATGCCTCTAAATATAGGTGTGATAAACCGAAGTCAGCTGCTTGGCAGGCAGTAATGGTCACTACAGGACCATCATATTTTTGTAGATGTTTCCTTTCTGAAGTACATTCTGTAATGAGAATCTTACCAGGGGTGTTTCAGGTCATGGCAGCTCCTCACCAATGGCCATATGGCCACAATCAAACCGAAGCTAATGTGCCAGCTGTCAGCCTTTATAATATGTTTTGCAATGCCCAGAATGGATGTGACCTCGTGGCTAAGAATTGGCAACAGTCTGACCTACAAATGCCATTTGTTGCTCTGCAGTTCATAAGTGTAACATGTTTATAATTTCAGTCAGAGGTGTCTGTCACTTCTGCTCTGAGACAGCCGTTTTGTTCCCACAGAAACAAGTTTATTTGTTTAAATGAAGCTTCATAACACTTTTAAAACCAAGAGTCTTGACAGCAGTGAAACAATTGGACAGCCAGACAAGAAAACAAAAATATCTTAAAGTGACAACAACAAAAAGCGATGTAGTCACGCTGAGATGATGATTAGACAGTATAACAGTATGAAAACAAAGTTGAACATAGAGTTCCATAAATATGCTTTGTACGTGTTACTTTTACTGTTATCATCTTTTAGCTAAGCTTGATGGTGTTATGATTGTGTTAAATCTGCTGCTGTGGAGTCATCAGGCAAATGGGTCGCCAGCCGTTGAGACAGAGCTGTGTATCAGAGTGTGAGCTGCAGGCAGGAAGTATGTCGAAATACAGATGACTCACTCCAGCTGATAAATGCCTACGGTCACATCTCTGACAGGGTTCTCAAGGTAGTTAAAAATTTGCTTCATTATATTGCCAGCCACTCTGCCGTCTCTTTATGTGTGCACAACATATGCGCGCTGCTACGGCACCCCCGTAACTTCACACCATATTGTACTTTTGTTTATTTGCTTTGTCAAAACTCTGTGTGTTGTGAATCATTACCTGTCACTGTGCGATACTTGTGTACACATGCTTAGGCCCACTCATGGAGAACGGAGGGATTTCTTTACAGATGAGATGTAGCAGGGGAGCAGTTCTGTCATGTTGCAGAGGCTTCTGGGAGCACGCTGTTTTTTCATCTGCTGAAAGGAAGGGAAGAAAAAAGCCAGACACTTTAATCTGGGCTTTTCAGTCCAAGCATACAACATTTATTAATGCTGCAACACGAATGTTACAGTTGAAGTAAAAGGATTTCATGGCAATGGGTTTTTTGGCACTTTTGCATTGCTAGACAGTGCACCATGAGGAGTAACACAGAAAATGGGAGCAAGAAGGGATTACTGTGTATGTATGGAAATATGCAATGGTCTCAACTCATTTCAGGTGCATGGAAGGGTCCTTGACCAGCTCATCCTCCGAGCAATTATGCTCATCTGAAATGTATGTATCTGTGTCAGCGGGGGTGGGTGGCTTCCTTGTGTTTGGTACGGTTCTGACAACCCATGTATTTCAATATTTGTACCAGTGTTCAGAGCATGGACATGATAGGAGAATGCTAAAATACAAGTGTGAAACTGCAGCTGTGTTTCATAACTGATGATGGAGATGGAAATATAGTCAGCACTTGGCTTCATAAATCCTTAAATTCATAAATTTCTGATCAATGATGACTTAGTGATTCAGGAAACCCACTGAAAATTCGAAAACGTAATCATGCTGCGTCAGTTTTAAAGTCTCTTCCTGTGTGTTTTTTCCCTTATTCAGTCCCCGCTGCGTCAGCGAAAACCTTTTAACCATTAGCGGCAATGAGAAATAACCCTTCCTTACTTTCTTTCTAATCCCAGCAGACGGGGGTTTCCCCTTACCTGAACATCACAGCAGTTTTACAGCAACGGGATTTGTAGTTATCGTGGCACTTCTTAACACATGAATCACATGCGGCTGCATTAGAGGCAGGAGGTTAGATATGGCTGTGCCTGCTCACTCATCTCTCGGAATCATTTAATCTCTGCGTGACATTTATCCCCCTCAGAGACCTCGTGCCACCTCAACAAATTAGACGTTTGCATCTGTGCTTCCCCTCCACCGCCCCTCCCCCCTGGCTTAGCTTCATTGACATTAAACGGCGCCCATGAGAAGTGAGAAAATTATGGAATTCAAAACACAGTATATTTTAGCTGCTCGTTCTTGTTGCAAATGAAATAAATCCAAAGCTCTATATGCTGGTGATGAAAAATAAATCAACCTAATACAGTGGGTGAGAGTCAGTATGATACACCAGCAGATACACAGAGACCTATGTGAATATTAATGATCTGCACGGTGATGCAAAGATGCAGCTCAGCTAATATTTTATATATATGGCAAAAGTGTTGTCGGGGGGGTGAAAATGTTTATCACAAGGCACACCTTGAGATCTACCAGTGCCTAAATGGGTCTCTCTCATAATCTCAGCCAACAGCAATAATCATCAGGGCCATCGGGGTCTGCTGAATGACTAAAAGGGGTCCATGTTTTCCGTCAGGTACATTTGGCGCATGTAACCGCTGAACAGCTAAACCCTTCCTTTAAATACTTGACTTAACAAGATTAAACTAAGTGGGTTCTGCCTTGTGGCCGTGCGCTGATTGCCGAGTAAAACTGCAATATCACTGACAACCCTATGAACTATGACCATTACCAGCGCCTGGTCCACATCAGCCAAGCTCCTCTCCTCTTGTTTTACAACTCAACTGTATCCCTGGACTTCATCTGCGTATCCTCATCTCCACCATGCACACGCTGACCTATTTACAGTCTACCCTGACCATTATCTGATGCAGGATACAGAGGAATGAGAGATTGGTATCAGGCTCAACCCGCCCTTCTACACATCACATGACTACCCTCCTCCTCAGCCGCCATTCTTTTTCCTCCCTCTCTGTTAATTAAGATTGTAGATGTGATAATGTATTAAATATGCACAGCACCTCTCATCTAAGAATATCTTGTCACAGAGAGGGGGGGGGGAAGAGGCATACTACTTTCCCTGGAAGTGACTGCCTACACAGGCACTGGTAATGTGTTTGAAGCTTTCATCACTAAAACTCAGAACTGTAGGCCGAGGTGTCAGGCTTAAAAATTCACTCAGAGGAATCTCACTGACATATTGTAGTCTGAATCAGTTTTTATGAATACAAATTGGCTGCTCCCAGCATGCATCTGCCACCAAACTATCACAGGATCATGCACTATCAAAATGAGCAGCAGCATGTCTTTAAAGGATTTTTATGTAAGACTGTACAGATGCCTCGGTGCGAT